>NC_046370.1:3376753-3676753 GCF_011125445.2 Fundulus heteroclitus | reverse complement strand
TGATGTGTGAGGTGCTAGTATGAGTAGCAGCCTGGATTGAAAACTATAGTATCACTGAGAATGCGTGGCGTGCAAACTAATATTTGCTATTAATGCAACCTGGGCTTCCTCAACAGTCCTGCAGTACTCATAATTTAAACTTTAAGTTATAAGTAAAGTTTGATGGGATTCTAACTATATGAGATGCATCTAAATATTCTTAAGTACCTGTGAATTATAAAGTAGGTACTGACTGAATAGAAAGAAAATGCATGGAATATGTGCTTTAAATGGCAAATTGGAGGACAAGTTCTGAAAGAACAGCTGGCAGAGGACAGAGGTAAGGTGATAACTGTGGAAACGTCAATCAGCAGTCTTATTTTTTCCTCATGTATTTGCACACTCAAAATATATGTATGTGTATTTGCTTTGCTGGCAGCACATTAGCATCTCATTCCAGAAGCAAGGGCATGTGAAGAAAAAAAAAAATAGACAAATAGACAGTAAGTCAGATTCAAGGACAGACTGAGATGAGGACACTGACGGGAATTAGGATCAGTGTGAACAAATTAAATAGAAGTGTAAAATAATAGGACAGTCAGGGGATTGTGGTATAGAGTGTAAATGGCATTGCATTTGTGGATCATATGTGGGTGTATGTGGGCAGAAGTAGTTTTTAATTTATTAAGAGCACAGATCAAGAAAAGGGGTCACCTTTGTTCAATAAAACAGGAAACATGGGGCAATGAGGGAAGAGGGGAAGACCTGGACTTCTAAATAAATGGTACTCTGTACTCCCTTTGCGACCATCATCTGCTTGAAGGATGGGTTTAATACTCATGCACCACAATCAGCCTGTTTAGCAACATACTATGAGAATGGGGAAGCTTTACGAGGGATTGTTACAGTGCTAAGTTTGCATATTGTGTGTGCGGTTGTGCTAATTATGTGTAGTGTTGTGAAATTCAGAGCCATGTTTTCAAAATTGTGCTTAAGCAATCGTAAAGCACTGTAATTATTGTGGAAGACTTCAACGTTCATGGTGACAACGCTCAAGACAGAGGTGCAAAAGAACTGACACACTTAGATAAAGTATTACAGGTACAAACCACCAACGTCTTGATACCATCACTGAAGAATATACAGTTTTAATTAATATGACATGTATGAAGTGACAGCTGAGGATATTAATATCCTTCTTTGCACTAATATTAGGGATGGTACTGGATACAAATTAAATGACAAGTTAAAATGTGTGCAACTGTGGTTACTTACATATATGTCTTCAATACGAATATTGTTAATATTTAATCCCAGAGGGGAAAAAAAACAGATCTAATGTGTGTCCCTTTACATGTGTGGGATCAGTGACATGCTGTTTAAAGCCAAAAGAGTCTGTATTATTGATGAAATCAGCAGCTGCGTTACATGACGCATCATCATTATGAAGATTAAAATCTCCCAAAATGAAAACCTTCCCTAGTATAACAACGGATGAAAGGAAGTCATTAAAATCCTTTAGAAAAACTCCAACAGGACCAGATGGTTGATTAATTAAAAGACAATAGAACAATTTCAACGAACCAACCTTGGTCATCTGTAATTTGAAACAATAAAAAGAGTCAGTGTTGATCAATCTGCATGAGAATCTGTCCCGAAGCACAGTCCACCACCACCACGCCCTGAGAGACGAGGAGTTCCCACAACGGAGCAACCAGCCGGACAGATTTCTTTCTGATGAACATCTGTCCACACACAAACAACCAGATTGTCGGGCAGGTAACCAATTAAACCTGACGAAAAAAAAAAAAAACAGCATCGATAGGGGCAGTAAAACAGGTGAGTGATGAACACCGGGGTACAACTCGGCTGGATGATAGAAGGTTAATGGGCCGACGACAGCGTGCATCACCCCACGTTGAAGAAGCCAGCCTCCGGTACCTTCTCATTCGAACTTGGACAAACTACTCTGGATCCCCTTTTCTGCTTCCTGGACCGAAAAACTCCACGATCAATGCACAGCAGCGAGCTCACAGGTGCAGAGCACACAAACGGTGGAGAAAACATTTTCTGATCGTTGCTCCAACTGTTGCAATGGCTCTCCATTGAGAATTTGATGTTTAATAGCGTAACGCCGTCGTAGGTTTGGGCAGCTGAGGTAACGTTTATGTACAAACAGAGAAAACAACTAGCAATATTAAAACTTTTTTACACCAGCAGGCAAGGTCGATCCGAACACAGGAACCATCTTGCCACGCACTATATGTACCCAGTCTTGGTGAGCTGACCTAACCCTAGGGAATGCCTTGTGCTGCCTGAAAGTGCATCCATATCCAGTTCAGTACCAAAGTTGTCTCCAACTAGAACTAATTTTGACAAAAAGTCTGAATTCTGCCAAATAAACTACAAAAGTAATTTAGTAGTTTATTAGGGGTGACTTTCTCAGACTCCTACAATGGATGAACTAAACAATAGCTGCGTAACTGCATGGCACAGCACAGGATGGCCAGCAGCTTGGGGCAAGATTCAGCAGTCCACTTGGACCTCAAGAACAAAGAGCACTGCAACTCCCCAGTGTTTACAGCTCGGTCCTCCAACACATTCCAGAGAGATTACATCAGCGGTCTCATCTTCATTCAGATGACCAAGTACTCCACTCACACCAAGCAATAGTTTTTGACGAGGGTCATTGACTTTCATCTGACTGAGAATGCGTCTGGGAGGATGGGCCTCCATCTCCTTAAAAACAGCAGCGCACCAACTACAGGTTGCTCAATTGAAACCACCAGAATTGACAAAGACTCCTGGATAGGTGTCAAAACGTTTTCAGAAACAACTGAACGAAAGTCTGGTTGCCTTCGATTTAAGCTTGTTTGCTGTTGCGATGACCCGGATAACTGAGAATTTGCACAAGCACATAATTTTGTTGTTACCTGAATTTTCGAAAACTACATCGCTAAATTACTGCGTTTTTTCCAAATCATATTCATGTATACGGTTTAAACTAAAATGTGATTATACATCAGTTTCCCACATCACATCCGAATTAAAAATCTGCATGATTTCTTTAACTGTACAGAAATAAGCCTTTTTGACTTCTGTAATTTCCTCAGTAAATTTATGGAACAGGACCCACCTCAATATGCAACAACTTGATCATAGCGGGCTGATGCCTGCTGCCCTGTTTAAAACGGACAGTAAACCACATGTGTGGTTCCTGGCAGGGTAAGAAACCATGGGCAAAGAATGGTTGGACAATCCCTTACTATGTCTCTTTATATAATAAGCACAAATAAAATAAAATCAACGTTTAGAACATGGCATCAAATATAGGTGAAATGCACTGAACCATGACCACACTTTTCTTTTGGAATAATAACCAATGAAAAAATACTCAATTTTCAGTTGTCAGAGGAGAGAAAAATAAATAGATTAAATGTAAGCACTATTTCATTTAGCTGTATAGCTGTCTTATAATGCATTCTGTTCTGATTATGGAGTTTACATATTTCTGTGTCTGCTCATTTCCTTTTTATGGATATTAACTGAAGTCAGGCAGCACAAGCCCCATGTTTTTTTTTTTTTTCTGGCCTGATGTTGTAAGCGTGATTCTAAGTAAGCATTACTTTTTTCTGACTTTGAATGATCCAGAGAAAACTGCAGAACGGGAAGCTGTCAGAGATGATGTTCCTTACATTTCTCAGTTTAGTTATGTGTCACATTAAATATTTTTAATCAAGAGGAGCTACCACAAAAGCAAACACCTAAATGCTCTATCTATATTTTTTACATACGTGTAAGAAGCTATATTCTGTTCAACCTTCCAAAGATCATGAATTTTAGTTGTATTATTAGTTGTAAAAACTTTCTTGTTTTTACATAAAACCTGAACAAAATGCTTACATTTACATAGTTGGAATTCTTTTCAGCATTGCTGTTGTTTGGTGTTGCCTTTCTCATCCACATGTCCTTTTTATTGAAACAGACTAATTTAAAAACATAAAACATGGATAGTGCTGTCTGTCAGGTGAACTGATAACGCAACTCAGGTGCCACAATAACACATAAAAAACCTAAACAACAGCATATGTGTTATGAACATTTACTTCAAGCCTATTACGTTTAATTTCCTTCTGTCATTCACCTGCCCCATCTTTTCTCTTTTTCCTTTCAGCCTTGAGGTCAGCCATTAGATAACTGTCCAACCAGCCTTCTCACACAGACACACATGACTGCTAATTACCTGACCTATTAGGACAAGAAGTCCAGCATTTCTTTAGAATGTGCAACTTTGAAAAGGTTGAATCTTTGACCTCCATCTCTGTCCTCAAATGTATCTCCGTTCTTTAAAAAAGTTTTTTAACATACTTTAAGGGGAACATATCACGCAAAATCCAAATTCTTACCCTTTAAATACACTTTATTGTGTACTTGGAGTATACTTGGGGCTAGATTAATAAGGAATTCAGACCAAAACATTGTAGTCCCACTTTATATGGACAACAACTAAATGCTTTAAATGTGAAGAGGAACGCATTAAAAAGAATATGTTCCCTTTAAATGTAATTTTTACCAGTTTTTATTTGCTTTTGTGTTTCGGCTCATAGGAGATGATTTATATATTCATTTAAATTATCAGAAATAAAAAATATGTAAAAAACACTTTAAAGGGTCTGGGTCAGAACATTACCCCGAAAAACTGTATCACTAAAGTATCGTACTTTGTATTGAGGAGAAATCCATTGTAATGCAGGTCTTACTTTTCTCCACATTATTAGTTTATGTTTTACTCATGAAAGTTTAACAACACCACAGTGCTGTTGCTTTCAAAATGAGGATACTGAATGCCACACCTCTCAAACTTCAGTGAACTCACTGGTCACTGCAATCAGAGATGACTTTTACTGTCAGGTAATCGATTAGTTTTGTGATTACACTGAGAAATTTCCAGATTGTGACGATGCAGATGGTAGTTGCCTTCCTGATTGTTTTGGGGTGAGCAAAAGCCCTTTTTGGTTTCAAAAAAATTAGCAAAGTAGTGCAAAGTAGCGTGTCTGCTTTGATGGAAAAAAAAATGGAAAGATTGATATTGATTATTTTGGCTTTCAAGATTTTTAGATCTAACAGACAGTATGAATACATATGTCTTATAAAAGAAGGAAATGCTAGTAAATTGGTTATAACATGGCTTTTATAAGATTTAAAATTGTTCTGCAGATTCTGCTATTTGGTTAAACTTTAGTCTAGATCTGTAATGAATCACGGCAGCGGACCCAGAATTCAGCCAGACCAGCAGAGGTTCTTAAAAAAGGGATTTATTTAACAAAAAGCAGAGCAATGCAAATAGGACTGAATAATCAAAAAGACTAATAAAAAACAGCCAGAACTTCATAGGAACAGAAACTGACTGGTAACATGACAGAATGGCTCAGGTTCTCTGGAAGGGAAAAACTTGGTCAAAAAACAAACAACAGATCATGATTGACTCACCCAAAAACCATGACAAGACCAACAAGACGACCTGGCACTGATGTCTGGTCCCAACAGTTTATATGGAGGTGGAGGCAGGTGAAACCAGTGAGAGGTGATTGCAGGAGGGGTGGAGTTAGGCAGGTGTGCAGAGTAAGTAATTAGACCAGACATCAGCGCTGAGGCTCAAAACAAGAACAGATCAGAAACCAAACCTAAAAAGCTGAGAGGACAAGTGGACAGAAACAAACTACACCAGACCTGATAAGAAACAAAACAACCCCGAAGTATAAAAAAGATAAAGCTAAGACTAACACGGATCACCAAAACAGGACAAACTAACTGTAAACAACCTAAACAGGAACCTAGACAAGACAAAACTCAAAGCAGCCAGAGAACCTAAGGCAGGAGAGTAAACAAACCAAAACAGAACCTAGAATATTACAAGATCAGGGGTATTCAATTCAAACTTACTAAAGTCCAGTTACAGAAATTCCCTAAGGTCTGAACAGAGGTCCAGCTTTTGTCTTTTATGGTCTTACCTAATCACATTGTCACTGTTTACAAGGTGTACTTTATTGTGAACAACTAGCTATTTTACTATCATAAAGGTAGTCCCAGACAAACAAATGTAAAGCCTTTTATTCAGATTTAAACAGAAACTTCTGAATAAAACACATTTTTGAATTGCAAACTGAGCCTAATAGCCATTTCCCCTCCAAAACTGAAGAGGTCCAAACCTTAAGAACTGAAAGCTTAAGGGATAATGATACAGAAAACCCTTATTATTATCTTCAGCTGTCAATTTATACATGTTGTATTAAGTAATATTGTCTATAATTCAGTGATGGTATCAATGATTGTGTCCTTAATACGTTATCGGCTGGTTGTGCTTTTCTTTTTATATCTCTTTGCAGGTGAAGAAGCAGACAGAGAATGTTGTATCATTGTCTCCCTTTTTGCTCCTCCTTTTTTACCTTTTGTCTTTTTTTTCTCTTTTCTACCTTCTTGTTTTAGTGTCCATATAGCATGAAATGTTCCCTGCATACATTATGATAAAGTTACTTGCATGTATAAATTAAGCGGCGCACTATAGCGAAAGCGGTATGGCTCCGCTTGTGAAAATAAAATCTGTTGGGCTCATTGTGGCAATTCTTATTGCCACATTGCCAGACAGGACACTATTAAAAAAGAAAAGAAAAAAAGAACTGAAAGCTTAAGCTTCGAGTTTAAGTTTTTAGTTTTTAGTTCTTTAGAAAACAACAATAAATAAAAAGACTCTTTTATTTTAAAAAGTGGGGCAAATAGAGAAAAAAAAACATATTTCATTAGGTACCAACCTAAAAATTAACGGGTTAGCATCTTCAAAAAACAATAAATAAAAATGGCTATTTCAGGAGGAAACTGGAAACAAAGCTTTTAAAACCATATTTTCTCTTTTGATTATTCTTTCTTTTACTTAATGAGAGGAATGGGCATGGTATTTTCCTGCCAGTAGTTTAAATATTGGTTGGAAAGGAGTCGATGCCATTCTCATGCAGACATGATGCAGACATGCAGGTGTTCATTTGTGAGTCTAGAACGTGTTGTGCCAGTTCAGACGTGACAGAAAGCGGTAACGGACTACGTTACCCATGATGCAATGTGGTCAAAATGGCCACCAACTCCCATCACGCAACACGGCAAAATGGCCGCCGATCAAGATAAGGTTGCTATGGTGATGGCTATAAAAGCCGATCACCCACAAAGATCTCCCTTCTTCCCTGGCTGTTAGCCAACCCGAGAAGACATGCACAGCTGATTCCGTTGGGGTGATTCCCACGCCACGTGTTCGATTGCTCGCTGGACCGAGATTTTTCGACGCAACGGTTATTCCCTGCTTTATAACAGGAGGTCGACTTAAATAAGTACTTTTAAATTCCCTCTGATCAAAAGACTGAGAGACGCCGCATCTCCCAGTGATCGAAGAGGACCCCGCTTTGTCTGGCCAACAAAGCGACCGAACCCGGAGGAAGAAACGAAGGAGCTTCTTCCCCGTCCCGCTGCAGCCTGTGGACAACTGCGCTCGTCAAGACGCGTCCAGAAAGCCGCAACACTCGGAGCGTTCCGGACCAGCCCCGAGGCAACTCAAAGTAACGGGGTCTCCCCTTTTTATTTCTGTCTCACCAACAGGGTGTTTAGAAGTGCCTGGGCAGGCGTTATAACTTTGTAGGTGTTGGTTAATGCTTTTATTCCACGACGAAGTTGGAATTATTTTGCTGAACATTTTCTTTGTATGTGCATGCATTGTACAATTGATTTGCTGTGTTGATTTGTGATCCATCAATAACCCCGCCGTGGGTTACCGCCTTATTTCTTTTCAGCTTCTTCCATGCTTTCCCCTCTCTCTCTTTTCGCGTCTTCTTATCAATTTAATCTTTTTTTTGTCCGAGCTCAAGTCGCGGGCTTTGCTTTAAACTCCCAGTTAGCTGCCCCCCCTCTCGAAGCGAGGCATTATCCTATCAGCGTAAGCGTGGTTACGTCATTAGGACCTCCCCTCATACGTCATCGTAGCAGCCATCTTGGGAGGGTGACGTATATCTGAACTGTAGGTAGCTTAGCTGAACTAGCTTTGTGTAAGACATCAAAGCGTCCGGTGAGATTCCCGAAGCTGTTCTGTCTATCAATGCTGATACGTGAAATGCCGGTGTTTCGAGGGCGGTGTTAAACAACTTTGAGTTAAGTTAAGATCTGCTAACCGCTCATTTTAATCCATTGTTTATTTTTGTTTGTTCTTTATTTCTACATATATACTTTTGCATGTTTTAGTTTAGTAATGAGTAAGAATTCCAAAGTTGTTTGAATCAGAGAATTACTGTAACAGGGAATTGCTTTTGGTTCAATAAAACCAACCACTGCGGAATAGACATTGTTTTGTGTTCAGTCCAATTCACAGTTACATGGTTATTCAGAAATCAGAGCTAACCTCCTTTGGAGTTAACATCTGACATTAATACAGAGACAATATCATTGGATGGTGATAAGGAATAAGGATTTAAACTCTAATTGCAGTTACATTGGGGTTCTCACAGCCTGCTGGATAAACCTGGTCGGTTAACAGTCCGACCTGATCATTTATTCCAGCATAAATGAGTTCGTAACAGCAAGTTAACTAATGCATTAGTGGTATAAATACTTATAAGCTTATAGCTAACATCACCACCATTTGAACTATATTTGTTATAGCGGAAATTTTGAGTTGAATGATTTATTATTTAAATTATAATACCAAATTATAATTAATAATAATAATAAGCATATTCAACCAGCTTATGGCATAACAAACGACATTTGTTCTTGATAAAGTTCATTGTGGAAAAAGCTGACTCAGAGCTGTAAATTAATCCAAACATCATCAAAGAAGGTAGCAGGGTCGCTTGTCTCAAAATGCTCTCTTAATTCTGCATTTCCTTGCAGATCAATGAGCTCCAGAGATCCTCCGTTTGCTCACTTGAAAGTCTGTCTTGCCTCCTTCGGAAATCCTTTGATTTCTCTGATGAGAAAAGGATTCCGGATTAGCAGGAGGAGCTGCTGCCCAATGCAGAAGCTGTTGAACCTTTCACTGGAGTTCCCAATCAGTGGGTTTATGAAGTCAACATAGGGAGAACCATCTCTCTCACCCTGAATCTGTTCCTGCAGATTTGTGTTCACACTTTCCTTCCAGATCTGGAGGGAGCAAACATCTGTCACCAAATCAGCCACTTAATTGTTCTCTCCCTGCAGCTTTAAACGGAGCTCACTGAAGTGTGATGCACTGTCAACCAAAAAAAAGCGACCATCTTGTGCTCTTCTTGCAGAAAAAGTGAAAACTGTGTTGCTCTCTGACTCTTGGCCAGGTTTAAGAAAGTTGCAATTCATTTTGAAGTAGACCAGAAACGTCCCAGTGCGTTGCCTTCCCTCAGCCACCTCACATTGTGGTCCTGAGTAAAGGTCATCGGCGTTTGCCTCAACATCTTGCAGGAATTCTCTCAGGAAGCGATGCTGAAGGGTTGAGGATGCCCTGAGGAAGTTGATGAAATTCATCACTGTGTTGATTACTTCAGCAAAACTCTCTGACAGAGTGGCACACAGAACAGCCTGATGGATGAGACAGTGGTAAGCAATGAGATCTGGGTTGTCCTCTTTCATCTCAGGCACAGCCCTTTGCCGTTTTCCCACCACGGCAGGGGCACCATCTGTGGTGACAGAGACAACCTGCTTCAGATCTATATACCTTATTCTCAGCATCTCCTTTATTGCTGCATGTTTGTCCTCTCCTCTATTGTGCGTGTCCAATGTTGTTACACCCAGCAGGTCTTCACAGAGCTCCTTACTATATTCGTGATAAAATTTCAAATACACTGAAAGCTGGGCATTATCAGCAACATCTGTAGACTCGTCAGTGGCCAAAGATATGCATGGTGCACTTTGAATAGCTGCATAAAGCTGTGTGCGTGGCTCTGCTAGTACTCAGATCGGGCAACACGGGTTCTTTTAAATTGAGATTAAAAACACATTTGTTTAGGATTGCCTTCGACTGTTCTACTCTATTTTAATCATGTAAAGCACTTTGCATTGTCTTTGTATTGAAATGTGCTATACAAATAAATGTGCCTTGCCTTGCCTTGAGTTTAAATAAATTGTTTAAATGCAGATTGTTGATATCAGTTCTTCTTGTCAGATGCTAGTGATTATTTGCACTTTTAGCGTCTCAGGGAGTGTTTGTCTGATACATTCATGCAAACTACTCAGTTTTGTTTTTACATTGTTCTGTGAATCCACTACTGTTTTTCTTCTTTTTTTTACTTGAACATTTCCTTTTTTATCTGAATGCACCTTATTATGTATTAATAATTGCAGAGTATATTCCCCTTCTGATAAGTAAGTTTAGTTGTACCACAATAAAATGTTTGTCTTAATTCTGCATCCCTCTGACCCTTAATGTCAATTTAGTTCATTCCAATTCATTTATGAAGTGTGAGTTCTAAACAATTTATCCTGGGAAGCTTCAAAAAACGCTAAACAAATCAGCATCACATAAAGTCAATATTGAATTTACATTCAATATTGTTCTTTTACTGACCAATTAAACCTCACATTTAGAATAATTGTATTTATTTTTGAATTGAATTTAGTCCTTTCAAACTAGAAGTGATCATCGAACCATGATTTATGTTTGAATTAATAGGTATTTCCAGATTTAAAAAAATATATACTGATAAGTATTTTCTTTTCTGCTGTACAGGTCAACTTTAAATGTAGTTTTCTTTGATATTGACTTTTTGTGGTTTTCTCAAAGAATGCTCATTCTCCATTTTTTTCCAAGGGTGTTTTGATTTGTGCCTGCGTGTCACATGTGAATTCTGAACCGAGGTCTCACCAAAAACTTCATTATGGTTACATAACGACAATAAAGACTCTTTGATTGAGCAAGGCCAGGCTTTGTGATAGACAGAACTTATGGTTGTGTTCCTAAAATTCTTTGTGTTAAAGCCACACAATGCACGTCTTTTAGGAGAAAGTATTTTCCCGATTTCTGCTAAATGCTTTACATTTTTATCTTTGAGCAGTTGCTTGCTCCAAAATGTTGTTGCATGGGAACAAGATATTTGTCAGCAAAAGATAAAAACAGTTGTCCAACCAACGGTTTATGGATGGGTGCATAGACAGTTGGTAGATATAACAAACAATAAAAAAAATGTTATATGAAACTTTGTAAATCATCATAAAACCAGCAATTAGTGATAACCATTCCGATTTTAAATGCTGGCAAAAAAAGGAAAATATTCATCCTTCATTCATTCTGAATCAGGACATAGGCTTCTACTACTGTTCCAAATCACACTGAATAATATCAACTCACAGAGAAGAGAAAAGAACCGTTCCTCTTCAATTCGGCAGTCCAAGATAGAGCTTTGCATGCTGCTTTCGTACCTTCAGGGTGAGCTTTTCTTTTAAGGTTTCCTGATGAAATTACTCTTGAGTCCTATCACATTCCTCAGTGCCAGCCACACATAAGAAACACAGCTCAAACATCTGATTTAATGTGTGTCTGTGGCACATCTAATGCCAGTAAAAACGTGTCCTCGGAGTACTGTTCCAAAGCCATCTGGCTTGTTATTGATTCTTGTTCTGATAGTATTGTCGGAAGAATGCACCTTTATTAAAGCAATTTCTGCACCTGAACACATGTAAGCAATGCTGGGAATGAAATGGGATTTAATTTCAGGACGATTTAAAAAAAACATTTCAGTGTAAGAATTTACATTTTTTTACATTTTGTGTTTCTGAAAAGCTGCACTCTAGTCTGTCTAGTTTAATAGTATTTTGCTTTCATAAAGTTTAGTTGTCCCACAATAAAATGTTTGTCTTAATTATCCATCCCCCTGATGGTTAATGTCAATTTTGTTCATTCCAATTAATTTATGAAGTGTGAATTCTAAACAATTTATCCTGGGAAGTTTTAAAAAACGCTAAACAAATCAACGTCACATAAATTCCTGTTCATTTAGATAAAATTTTGTTGTTTTACTGACCAATTAAACCTCACATTTATAATAATCTAGTACAATAGTCATTTATTTTTCAATAAAATGTAGTCCCTTTAAACTGGAAGTGAATCATGTTTTAATTTGCTATCATCATGCTAATTAATTTCCAGATTGAAAAAAAGATTTTTTTCCATTTTTTTTGAAAAGTCATGATCAGTTTCCAAATCAGTACTATATCCTGCCATATTGTTCCAATCATTTAAAGCCCTTCTGGTGTATGTAGTATAGAGAAACCCAGTACTGTACCTCCATTGCCTGCTCCTGTGCAGTTAACTGTCATACTGAGGGTTAAAACACATTTCCCTTGCTTACATAAAATTTTCACTGACCTCTTTCAAAATATATTTTTATATTAAAACAGTAAAAGCCATTGTGTGAAGAGTATAAGGGCCAACTTTCACTCTTATTATGAGGGCCTGTCAAGCATTTGAATGCAGGCTAGCTAGCTGATGAGATACAACTAACAAGCTAATGTGTTAATTTAGTGTGTTACTGTGAAAATGTGTCTTTTAAGTATCTCGGGATGCAGAGAGTTTCTTTCGTGCTATTTATCCTTTATGTCCACTGTAGGGCATTACCCTAAACAGAATAACTGAATAACTAAACAAACCTGAATTGTAATGGTTAACAGCACACAGAAATAGCACATTGAAATACTTAATATTCTTCGATGTGTGAGGTTAGTAAATAAGGTTAATTAAACTACAAAAACTTGTACTGAAAAAAAAAACTTGTTTTAAAACTAAAATAACAATACACAAATTGTGTAATTAGGAATTTAAAGTGTTGGGTTTAATTTCTTTCCCAAACATGCCGTCACAATTGCCTGATGTGTAAAATGAGTTTTCCTCTATTTATCGCAAGGTTAATTAGTCAGTTGATGAGAGAATGATTTGGGTCGTATTATCTGGTGTGTGCATAGGTGTGACACACGGGGTGCTCTGGTTCACCTGCCTACTTTGTCCATTCTCAACCTAAAATCAATGTATTTGTGAGAGAACACGGGCTAAGTTTGATATTTATAACTTTCTTACCTCAGAAGACAGTACGCCTCTAAATAAAAGACCTGTGCAATTGTAACAAATGCTTTTCCTCTTCTCCCATGCCCATGCACAACACTGGTGTCAATTTCAACTTGATGACAGAGAAGGCACCCTTGTGTAAAAACAGTGGAACTTGCCACATTGCACTTTTAAGAAGCGTAATAAAACGGTTTTCTCAGAGGTAGAAACAATTGATATTCTCTTTTAAATAAAGAAAATTAGTGTTGTGCATTTATCATTTGAAGTTTTCTTGATGTACTGTAATGTAGTGAGTCGTACTATTTTATGTAAGCTCATCATTCTGCGAGAAACTCAGTCCAAGGTAAGTGACAACAGAGTTAAATAGATTTTTCTTTATTAGACTCAGAATCAGACATTTCCTATTAAAAGGCATGAAGGTTCAAGCTTGCAGGAAACAGAAAACATTTTAGGAGGGCCTGCAGTCAAATGCCAGCAGGGCCTCTTCACATAAGGTTACCAACTGCCCTTTAAAATCAGCTCATGTCTAATCTTTTTTAAATTTCAAGGAGGCATTTGGTGTTAAGTTGATAAAAAGCAGACATGGCAAAACCCAAACGGTAAAACTATTAACCTATACGGCAAGACATATCGAACATAAATAAATGACAAGAAAAAGGTGAATCTAAATTAAACCCATAACGAGACACCTCCAAATCATGAAATTCGCCACCAGCACAAACGCACAATGATGTTGGATGTTTTTTCTCAATGTCAGTTATTAGTAGCAGCAACTTGTTTTTCGGTCTTTGATGCGCAGGCTTGTGGTGGGATGTAAACACTGGCCAGTACAAACAAGGGGCTTCCCTCTGTGAAAAAAATGGTGTACAGTCTATAGAAACTGACTCTGGGAGAGGAATAAATATCTTCTGAAACACTTTCACATTAATGAAGGTCTGTGTACTGTTGGGAGTTCAGCCAGGAGGAAATATAAAGTCAGACTGTGGAGTGACAGTCACAAAAAAATAGCAGACTGTAGCAGGTTCTCCTCCCTACGTAATTGCCCCTCACAGCAATGCTATGAAGCCATCCTCCCCCCTTCCATTGCCCTCTGTTCCATGGACCACAGAGCGAAGAGGGTCTGGACTCACCCTGGCCTGGATCCCAAACAAGAGGTTTCTGTCATGCGTTGTTATGATGAACCCGTACAGCCACACACAGAGAAACGTTTTAAGGATTTTATTGAAGAGATGATTATGGAGGAATGAGACCAACAATCTGGGGTTGAGGTGGAGCTGGCAGCGCTGCAGAGAGATTACTTGGAGCGCTGGAATAGCAGCTCAACCAGCAGCAAAGCAGAGAGAATACTTGCAGGCAGGCAGGAAAGCGTAGACGAAAGGGACTGTGGTGGTCGGATGTAGGGAACTCTGACAGGCAGAAGAGGGAGGCTCTGACTGGCAGATGTGGGAAAGCTCTGAATGGCAGATGTGGAAAGCTCTGGCTGGCAGACCTGGGAAAGCTCTGACTGGCAGACGAGGTTTGGGTGAAGAACATGAGCAGTGGAGAGCAGACGATCCGACGCAGGTGAGCTTATAAATGAGGTTGAGCAGGTATGCTGAATCCGGGCTTGATTAAGGCTGACAGGCGAACTGGTCCGAAAGTGGAGTGGAGAACTGGGGTGTATGGGAGGTGGAAAGTGCCATGAAAATGTCCATGGTGCAGCAGGCAAAGCTGCACTATGACACTTTCACCCTAAGCCAGAGACCTAGCTTTCACCCTGGAGTAATTAATCCTATCTGGATGCCCCAAAGTCGACAGAACAGTTCACAAAGGCAGAGGTTTGGCAGAGATGAGCATGGAAAGTTAATACGGGATGAAGCAACTTAAAATGGTTTACTTTAATGCAGTGGTTCTCAAGGGTTTTCTGTTGTGCCATCCCCCCCTTTGAAGAAAGAAAAAAAATTCAGGGTCAGAAATTTAACTTTTATTGTTTTCTTTCTTAATGCTTTGAAACTGTCGCTCTGTTTACAGTGTTCAAAATCAACTCACCATGTTGGGCAATGTATCAAAATGTAATTGAGAAGTAATTTGATAGATTTAGTTTGGCTGCGTTCACACTGCACGTCTTGATGCTCAATTCCAATTTTTTGCTGACATCTGATTTATGTATTTTTTTAGTTGGCTGTTCATATTAATATTATTATTATTATACTTGAAGAGAAATTGTATGTGTGCAGAGTTGTTGTCAGACCAATGCCAGTGCTTGAGTCACTTTTGCAACTATTGTCCAAATAACAGCTGATTGGGCTGATATTCACCGGGCAGTACCTAACAGACCGAGAGTAATTGGATAAACATTAAATAACTTAAACACGTGTAATTGCACAACAGTGCTAATGTTAAAGCAGATTCCACCTCCTTACTATTTCCCCGAGAGCAGAATCAGAAGTGCGCTGTCTGGGATATGTTTAGTAAGCAAGATTCTTGTGAAACAGGGCAGATGATCCATGTTTTTAGAGTTAAAAATCAGCAGTTTGTACGTTTTATTAGCCAAGAAGCAGACATTACTCAGGTTGATTTTAGGCAAGAGTATGCAAAGTCTCCATTTCCAAAGCTTCATGTGAACACCTGCCCATTTTCCTCTTCTGTGTCTCTGATAAATCATTTTGAAAGAAAGAAAGAAACAAACAAACAAACAAATTTAGACAGTAGTGTGTTCTATGTCAAAATTTTCAAATAGGTAGTTTCTGTATTGTAAAACAATTTGCTATTCCTAAATTATTGTATCTGACCAACTGAGTTAATCTAAATTTGTTTAGTGCCAATTCTTTAGAAGATCCTCAAAATCTGCTTTAAAGTGGGTGATTGTGAATGGAACTAGAGGGAAAGCCTTCTATGATCACCCTTTTTATCAACAAGATTTGTGCATAAAAGGACTACAACTAGGCTAACAACATAACTAGGGTGCCGGAGAGCAGTTCATATAGCTGCTTACTGTTCAATTGGAAATGACATTGAAGAAAATATTAATTGAATGTACGTTTTACTCAGACACCTCAGATATGAAAAAAAAAAATACTCTTAGAGGTTGTTAAGTCAGTTATTGAAAACCTTGGGGTATTTTAGAAAGCCAGATATCACACTGTTGTAAGCATTTTATTTTACTTGGTCAGAAGATCAAAGTTTTCTTGAAGATAGTGAGCATGGCACCAACTGTTTCTGCTTTCCAAGGTTCTCAACATCATCCCAACAGGAGTCCGAACATCAATGTAATCAAGTATTTTAGTTCAGCTCCACATTCAAGAAAGTTTGTCATTGCAAAAGATGCTCAGATCACTCAAAATGAATCAGAAACATTGCATAAAAACAATGAAGGCAACTTACTTTTATGTAGTATATCAAGACAATGTGATGTGAGACGTGTGACCTATGTTCCAATCCAGATCATCCTCCATCGTCTTGCAGGCTTACAAAAACAAAGGAATCTAGCACATGTGCAGCTACTAGAGTGTTGTTTAGAGTTAGGACTAAAATCCTTCAGTCAACCATTGGATTCTGGGCTCTAAGTGACTTTGGACTGTTGTGCAACAGTACAGTTAATTTTATTGTTAGTCCAGGTAAGACGCTTGTAGCCCATGTGCAGGATTTATCTGAGTGTAGTATCTCTTTAAGCACTGACTCCAGCCTTAGTCAATGCCTTGTGAAGTTCCTCCAAATTATTTAATATAGATTTTTTTTCTTGACAATCCTCTCAAGACCGCAGTTCACCCTGTTGCTCGTGCACTTTTTCCTAGCACACGTCTTATTTCCACTCGACTTTCTTTGAATATGCTTGGATACAGAAATCTATGAACAACCAGCTTCTTCAGCAATGACTTTTTGTGCCTTACCCTTCTTTAGAAGGGTGTTAATGACTGTTTTCTTGATATCTGTCAAGTCAGCAGTCCTCCCCATGATTGGGTCACCTACTGACCCAGAATGAGAGACTGTTTAAAGGCTCAGGAAACCTTGCAGCGGTTTTGAGTTGAGCTGGTTAGCGTGTGACACCATGATTTCCAACAATAACCTTTTCTTAACATTTTTATTTTAAGAACATTTTAATTTGGGGTTTTTCTTATATGTAAGCCAAAATCATCAAAATCACAAAAAACAAAGGCTTAGAATATAGCACTCAATGTGTAATGACACAATATATGAGTTTCATATTCTGAGATGACTGGCAAGAAATATAGCACACAATTTTTCTTTTAGAGGTACCTGTAGATCAGAGGTAGTGGACCCGTTCAGCATCGAAAGTGAAAATAGAATCCTGCAGCATTGCAAAGAGCCACTCAACAAGATGTCCACACAATATCAATGACTCAAATGCTTCACTTACAGCTTGTCTACTGTCCCAGTAAACAGAGCCGGCTTGTGTTATGAGGCGATAGAACTTTGTGATTTAACTGCTCTCTCCCAATTGATTGAAGCAAAAAAAAGATGAATGAACTGCAGATGTGTATGAAGCCTCCTTGCTGGATTAAAAATTCTACGTAGTTGAAATTTTTTTTAAATTATTATTTTTTCAAAATAAAAAGTGCAATTGAAATGATAACCTTGAGGTATCAATTAAGTTGCTGTGAGCCAGGTGTGGCTCACAGGCTGCACATTAACCACTACTAATCTATTTATACCCCGTTTACACTACCCTTTTTTAACCGTGCCGAAACCAGTCCAAGATCGGTAACCGAGATAACTATTGAGTGTAAATGGAACGCAAACTGAACTGAACCGAATCGGACCGCACTAAATGCAGCCCAGTTCCAGGGGTGGGCTCGGCCCGGTTTTTCTCTGGCCCGGTTCTCTAATAACAAAGAGAACATGAGCAGACCACGTCATCTCCGTGCGGTCAGCTGACATTTCAGACATTTATAAAAATGCTAGCTTTCCTACCGTGACACACGATTTCCAGTGATGATTCTGCTTAGCAGTGTGATGAACCTCAGCGTCTGTCGTTGTTTCCTGCGTCTGTAAATCCTTATTAGACGTTTGTTTGTCTTATCCACTTCCCAAAAGCCGACTCTGTCAAGTAAATTCACCAAAAGTTGCCGTTACTCTCTGCAAACAACGACGTATCACAATTATAACCAAGCATAACTGCCTGAATGTTATGGGCGCCGCCATTTTGATTTGCTTGGTCCCGCCTTCAATCCCAGAGGGCAGTAGTACCGCAGCTCGTCACTAGGAGGCGAGGAAACCAAGGAACAGAGATAGCGTGGTGTGTAAACGGTCGTCAAAACCACGCTCGGCTTGTTTAATTGATCCAAGCTCGGACCGAGCTCGGCATGAATCGGTTTAACAAGGGTAGTGTAAATGGGGCTATTGTTCCTGCAGTTGGTCAATTGCAGGTCCAGCAATGCATTGTGCCGCAAGAATGAGGTCAAACAGCAACGTTCTTAAATGTGTTGAAATGAAACATGAAACAAACATGTAGATAGCATCAGTTAAGACGAAGAGTTATTTTATTTGTACATGGAGCTTTGCAGCATATTCTGTTGGCTGTACATTTTATCCATCCCTTTCTGAAAGGCTTTGTAATTTTTACTGTTTAAAATGTCCTTCTGTGTAATGCAAAGCGCTTTGGATTTCCTGGTGCATGAATGGTGCCATATTAAAAAAAAAAAAAAAAAAATGAAAACTTGCCTTTCTCTTTGATTTCCCAGTCTGTGAATGGAGCGGTAGTTGTTGAGAGGAGTTAGGAAACACATTAATTTTGATATTGGTTAATTCATTAATTGTGACCATTTAACAAAGTTAAATAATGTCACATAGTTGAGATTGATGACTGCTTGCATACTAATATACAATTTGTCCAGAATGCACTCAAGTCTCAAAGTATGATTTAATGCCCAGTCTTCCGGTGCTCCAGTTTAAATACTCATTGGCTTCTTTTTCCTCTCTGCCAGTTCCTACCTGAGCCAAGATCTAACTGCATGCCAGTGTATTTAACCAGTTTTATTCAAAGAAACAGTAGCGTCAATTTAAATTGCTTGGTTACCTGGCATGGATCCCATAAAATATAATCAGTTTTGAGGTCAGGCTTAACCTAGAACTTGAACATGGATTTTACCTGTCTAGGAGTGGATACAATTTGGTGGTTGTCTCATTTTCGATTTTTCATCAAGCTTGTGCAATGCACAAGTATCTCTGGCAGCAACACAGACTAGAAAAATTATGCAGCCACAACCCTGCTGCACAGTTGCTCAAGTGTTCTTACATTTGAAAGCCTTAACCTGACCCCTTAAAACAGTAATTTTGTCATTGTGGTAAATAGCTGAATCTTTGTCTTACATTGTCTTGTAAAACCTGCTTCTTTGGTCCAGCAGAAAGATGCAAAAAGCTCATCAAAAGTATACAATTTTCTGGATTTGATAAGTCAAACTTCTGGATCTTCTCAGAAGCCCCCATAACAAACCAACTAATTTAAAAGCACTCTGAATTCGACACATAACTATTTCCCTGAAGCTTATTCATGGTAAGAAAATCATGTGGCTGAGATGTAGCTTGCCAGGCAACAAATAATCAAAGTCTACTCATGTTGTATGTTTTATTTCAGTCTATATTTAAGTGTTTACCATGTGTGGGTGTGAGAAAATCTTTCAAACTCTTCCAGCTGTTTGTTGTTTTTAAAATCCACTAAATTTATGTTTCATGAGACACCTACCCTCAAAAAGAACTCTTTACATTGTTCATGATGAGTGCTTACTAATTCAGTGTCGAAAAAGAGCCACCATTAACAAGGTCAAACATGTTAACCTAACCCCCCACCCCCCCAGAAAAGATGGGACAAACAAAGTTGTTAAACTCTTGTCATTGAGTCTTTAAAAAAATAATATTATCAGCCAAAGTTCACTGAAGACTTTTTTTTCTAATACACCACCGTAACCCCTATTTAATTACACAAAGTGACAAAGGAAGTAGGTCAATACCGCTCCAGTGTATCCTCGCCAGAACGGACAAGGTTAGGTGCAGTTGTCAGAGGAAACAGAGGAAAGGCATGTGGGTGGCGAGTGAAAGCATTACAGACATTAACTTTGGCTCATTCAAAGGGAAAATGCAATCAAAAGGCAAATCTAGTGCACGGAAAACATAGCAACTGAAGGTTTATATTATATACTATTTTACAAAAGAATATATACATTTAACAAACGGCCATTTCTGAACATAAAATATATAGCACCTCAGGTTTTTATGAATAAACAATGCTTTAAAATATACATGTACAGTGTTTTTAAATCTCAAATATAGCTATAAAAAAGTACAACATTTTCTCACTCACATCTGAATATAAGCAAAAGTACATAAGTGAAACTCAGATATTAATGATGTGCAACAATAGCTTGGTTTGGCTATGGATGAATAATAATAATAATAATGCCAATGGCAGTTATTAACAAAGTTAGTAACTTCAGTAAGTTCAACCACCCGGTTCACAATACAGAGCAGAAGGGAACACAATTTTGATGGCATTTTAATAACATGTTTTTATCAAGTGAGTGTTGTTTCAGTTCAGAAAGAAATCAATAGGACAAGACAGAGGGAAGATTGTTAAAACATTTCCTGCCAGACATCAGCATGTTGGTGCTTCAGACTGCCATTCAAACTCAAGCCTTTATCTTTATCTTACACCACCTTCATACCTTCATGAAGTTTCTCTGAGCCACTCACCCAGCTGTTAAAGTCATGTTTCAGACTTCAGCTCTTCCTTCAATAACCTCATTTTCCAACATAAAATTGGCTACATTTCTTAAAGCAGCACCAGGGGCTTATCTTTTTGCTGTATGTTTGCAACAAAGAAGATAGACAAGTACAGAATATATATATATATATATATATATATATATATATATATATATATATATATATATATATATATATATATATATATATATATATATATATATATATATATATATACACAACAAGGCATTTTAAACTGCAAGGATTTGAAATACATACTCATTATGAAAATAGCCCCAGCACTGACTGTCACCATCTCCAAGGCCCTGGAAAATAAAATCCAATTTCACGGACTTTTTAAAGGTTATGTGATTAAGAAGGCAATAAGAAGATATCTATCTTTATGGCCTTTCAAATGAGCACTTGACATCAGCAGATTACATACACACTTGTACACAGACAATCAAAGACAAAGTCACCGAAATGGGCTTCAAAAAGTGTGTGTGTCAGTGTGTGAGTAAAACCATAACTCGTTGTTATCTACCACGCACAGACAGTGACCTCTTAGCTTCAGAGAAATACTGTAGGTGATTGAGAGAAAATGTGCATGCCTACATGTGTGGAGAAGGAGGATGATTAACGACTGTGTGCATGTGTGTTTTATTGCTCGTAACTTGAATGAGGTTAAATATTTTCTGAGGACAAAGAGAAGCTCTTTGATACCAAGAGAGAGAGAGAGAGAGAGAGAGAGAAAAAAGGACATCCCAAAGCCTCATCCACACTTACTGGCAACACTGGTAAGAAAGTGCAATAAAGACTTAGAATAAATATATCTTTTATTGCAGTTGCACAGTCTCACATCAAAAGATTGCACCAAAGATTTGAGGACGTTATTGAGTTGGAAAAAAATCAACACATATGAGGAAAGATTTATATTTACTAATATTAGGAGTCCTTTCTGTCACCTTGCAAAAAACATTTTTTTTTAGTGGGGCAGCAATTAGTCTTGTATACCATTTTACGGTGTAAGAGCATACAGGAGAGGGCTCTTTGACCTTACATTTAGTTGTTGACATGAGGTACTTTTCCACATGTTCATTCTTTTTTTCATGTAAAATCCTTATGTGTTTGTTGGCAAAAAAAAATAAAATTAATATATTCATCTTAGTCACACCTGACCAAGGTACATGATTCCAGGTAAAGGTCAAAAAGCTCTTCACAAATGCACAGATTACACTTTTGCATGTAGGAGTATGACGGGGGTTGCTTTTTACTGGCACTCCTCATAAACAACATTTAGCAGGTAGATAGCACCCGATCTATATAATAGAGACTCGGTGACGCCAAGATGCTACCGTTTCCTTCAGCTCTATACCAGTGAGTATTAGGAATTATCTATCCATCCATTATCTATACCTGCTTTTCCATGCGGGGTCACGGTGGAGGCTGGTTCCTATCTTAGTGGTCATTTGGCAAGGGGTAGGGAACACCATGCAAAAGTTGCCAGTCTCACAGGGCAAGACCGAAACACACAGAGCAAAGAACTATGCAATTAAATTACATTTTATTTATATAGAGCCAATTCACAACGCGTCATATGAAGGCACTTTACAAAGTGATATTCAATCAAATCATACAGATTTGTCAAAAAGTTTCCTATCTAAGGAAAGTCCACCTGAAAGAGCGTGGAATAACAGTAGACAGTCGTCTGCATTGTTGATGGATTTGCAGCAATCCCTCATATGGAGCATGCATGAAGCGACAGTGGAGAGGAAAACTCCCCTTTTACAGGGAGGAGAACCTCCAGCAGAACCAGAACCAGGCTCAGTGTGAACGCTCATCTGCCTCGACCCACTGGGGGTTAGAGAAGACAGAGCTGAGACACAAAAGCACTCATTGATCCAGGAATCCTTTCTATGTTAGAGAGGGTAATAGCGGATGATTTGCCCGCCTTGTATGGTGTCACTAACTAAACAGAACGCCAGACCAGGTGTACCTACTATTAAGAAAAAAAAGACAGAGAACATTAGATCAAAATGCACACACTATTTACTAACGAAATGTTTCTTGACAATCTGAGTAATTTGAATAAAAACATACATTTAAAAAAGCTCCCTTTGAATTTAATTTAGAGAGATTAAAAACAGTGCCAATAAGCTTGACATTTGTAATGAACAAACATTTCTTCATGTGGATTGTTGGACTCCTTAAATTTTGCAGCACGAGACTACGCTGCTGCAATAAAAATTAACTTCTGTTAAGGCTTTTTCCTTTCTCTCGATTAGAGCAGTTGATAGTGTGGAGGGGGTTGTATGTCTCCTCTGAAGAATGCATGTGAATGTGTTGGCTCAAAGATTGCTGTTTACTTGTTTTGGTGATGTTGTACGGACATAAATCTGCCTTTATGCCATCTCTTGTGATCGCATGCATGAACTCCGAAAACAAGGGGCAAGTCCTTGGAATGTAAACCAAATGCTGTGTAGCGAGAATGCCGCATAGAGGATGAATGTTTTGATTCAGGTTTAGGAAAGTAGCAATTAAGGCTCAGTGAAGGTAGTGCCTTCGGAAGCTTTAGAAACATCACTTTGTCTCTGTGAGTGTGTGTGTGTTTGTGTCTAAGTGCATGTATTTAGTCTGCTTTTGTGTGAAGATAAGAGTGACTAATGTCTTTCTGCAAAGTAGGGGCAGAGAATGTTACCGAAGAGTATAATTACTTGTCACCCAACAGCCAAAGAAAAAAAAAAAAAATTAATACATAATTCAACCAGTGCTGAGATGCCTGTGAATGTCTCGGAGGAAAATAAAATCCTCATGTATGTTTTAAAACCCAATGTGACATCTGCACGTCCCAAAAGGTTTTTCGACATTAAATTTGCATTTGCTCATTTAGCAGATGCTTTCTTCCCAAGTTAGTTACAACTAAGCAACAATATTCAAGCTCTACTGCGGTAAGGAGAAGAAAACACACTTAGCATAAGTTTTTGATCTTCTTTATTTTTAAATTCAACAGGTAAATGTGTGGAAATTATAGTACAGCGAGGTGTTTGAAGATTGCATTATAAACTACCAGGTCTCTGTAAACGTATGTCTCTGTAATTTTGTGAGTGAAGGCGATTAAGAGCCTCTTCAACACCAGCTGGGTTTAGGGGCGTTTACTCAGCCGTTGGCATTTTTGATGTCAACAGGAGCAGATTATTCTAACCAATAGGAGTTGTTGCCATTTTGCAATTTGGGCTTCTCCCACAACACCAGAGTAAGCAAGATCATGTTAAAATCAATCTCTTTTTGCCTAAAATTAAGAAATTGTATTCATTTTGTTTGATTTGCATCTATACATATTCTTTTTACAATGCAAAACTAACTATCAAAACTCTCACATAGATTTCAACCACATAGGGTCATTTATTAAACTTGCTAATGATCGAATACATCAACAAACCAAACATTGTGACCAAACACCGTATCGGGTGCCATGCATACGTATTTCTACCGCCTGAATTTTTGTACATTTGGTCACATCATTGCCACAATCCGTATGTCAAAGAGAAGTGTGCAACTGTGAAATTACAACATATATATGTTTTCAAATGACTTTCCAAAAACAAACATGAAATGGGTGGTGTGCCATTGTCTTTAGTCTCCACGAGTTAATAGCTTTGTGAGCCACATATTTCTGCAATTACAATTGCAAGATTTTTGAGATATATGCATATTCAGTGACTGACATTTCTTTTCCAAACAGTTAAACTAAGGCAGACCAGGTGGAAAGTATGAACATATATTTTCCTGTCCTACTTTAAATTCTCAGTTAGATTAAGCACTGGACTTTCAAGGACCGCTGCTGTCCTTTCCGTGAGGGTTGCATGTGTAGAGTGCTCTTGTTGTATGGCGGGAGGGTCTGTGACTGGTCTACAAAATAGCTCAAGTACGCATAAAGCATTAGGAAATAATGCATGTGAATGCCAAGACGCCGGTTTCCTCAGCAAAGCTTTTCACCTTGTGGACAGGGGGCATCAAAACAGAAGTTTACAGCATTAATATTTATAGTAAGACGAATTAAGTGTCACCAAAAGTTCTCACAAGCCAACCTGAGATTTAAAAACTAACTTGCGAGCTGGAGATACTGTTTAGTGAGGTTGATGTATGAAGATGAGGGGGCATTGTAGGCAAGCACTGTTTCCAGTGTTCAAGACTTTGCTGAGCTTTAGGATCTCAGTTTATTCAAAGTTCATGTGCATTATTTGTTTACTCCTTCCACAAGAAAGAAAAAGGTGATAAAATTAGATTTTAGGAGATCAAGTTAACAAAGTGAGTTAATAAAACTACTGAAGCAATGGATGCACAACATTACAATTAGAGACAGGGTAAAACCTTATTGTGAAGTTGATTGAGATTTATTCACGTTTCCAAAAACTCTTTACAGATTAATGCAGATTAATGTGTTAGGCTTTGGTCTTGTGTTTGTTTTCGCTTCATCTTCCTGTGGTTTATTTTGTGCCAAGTTTCTTAGTGTATTCCTGTGTTCTCTTTCTGGTCTATTCTAGTTTATTTCCCTAGTTTATTTGTCTTTTCTCCTTGATTAAGTGTTTCCTTATGTCTTATTTCTGTTCCTCTGTGTTAATTAGTCTCCTTCTCCATTCACCCTCTGCCTTAGCTACTCCTAACTGTCCTCTGATTTCTCGATGAGAACTCTAATCACTCTTTACACCTCCCCAGCACAGTGTTGATCACTGTTCCTCGTCGAATCCTCCTGTTGCCAAGCCCGCGAGTGTTGCACATTGTTCTGCCTGTTGCTCCGCCGATGTTCAATTTCCTGATCTCCTCGTGCTGTAAGCAGCTAAGTTTATGTCCACAAAATTTCACGATCAGATTACAATTTGATTCCAATTGAGCTTAATCTGATCACAATAATCCGATTGCCATGTTTACATAACCCATTTTTATTCCGATTAGCCCTTTATTCCCATGAATCTTTCCATGTAAAGGTAGCTAATTTTGTTTTCTGGGATTATTAAATCCTTCAATTTATTATGCCACTTCTAAGATCATGTCTGCGCTCTATTCCAGCTCCCAAGCCACAGATTCAGTGTAACACCTACTGGTAATCAGCTCCCATCACTTTGTTATTCATAAACAAGTTGACTACGACTCAACTACTAAGTAAACTTAACTTGCCTTTTTTTTGCAATTAATGACATGCTATTCAAGTTTCATTGCTCTGTAGGTCTATCAGGGACCTTTAGTAAACAGACAACATCATGAAGACCAGGCAAGGAAACGGATGTGACTAAATACGCAGCGATCCTCAAAGAAAAACCGTTAGAAGCTGCAGAAATCTTTGAGTGTGGGCGGAGGTTTAAACTCCAACAGGACAATGACCTGAGAAGCATAAAGCCAGAGCTTACGTATAGGTTTAGATCAAAGGATATTGAGTTGAAATACCATTCCTAAATTCAATTAAGAATATGTGGCAAGACTTAAAAACAGATTTTCACAGATGTGACCTTCTCGCACCAAGCCTGAGCTTTCTTACAAAGAATGGGCAACAAATATTAAATCTCTGGATTGACTTGGTAGAGACACACCCTTTCTGAAGTTACAGCTGTACTTAGAGTGAAAGACAGCGAAGATAGTTTTAGTTTTACATTCACAATTACATTTTGGAACCATGGATCTCTTTCCTACCACTTGATAAGTATGCACTGCTTTAAACTCTACAATATGCTCAACATGACAAAACGTGAAAACGTTAATGGGCTAATAATAAATTTGCAAGGCACTGGTTAAACAAATCCAAGTGACAATCAATGTACAATTACTGATTTCTGAAGATAAATAATCATCTTCCTATAATCTGACTTTTGTGTAATGGCCTGTTAGATTTCTTTAAAAGATTACACTCAAACTTTATAATATAATTTGTATATAAAGCACAATGGAAAGCAGAGGAGATATAAAACAAACTCACGCTGAAGTTTTCACTTCAAGATCAGCACCCCCATGATCTCCATCTGCAGTAAAATGCTTTCAGCTATCATCAGCCGTAGGGCAAGGGTTATTGTTGAGTCTTAAATGCAAGATGACTGAATGAGTTCTCCCCTGAGAGCTTTGGCTGGGCAGTTGTCCAAACCCGCTTAAAAACGATCAAAAACATTTTAAAATAAATCAGAAAGTGCAACACGGGGGCCACTAAAGTCGAGCTAAGAAGGGAGTGATTTGCTGTGTTGGCAGACCTCATCTGGGCAAGGTTTAAGTACAGAGGCATGCAAGCTGACTTAGGCAGTTCAGTCTTATGAAAATCTCTGATACAGAATAAAAAAATCCAACCTTAAAACAAATTAGATTTAATACATAGAATCATCCTTTTCAGAAATAGCCATTAAATTTTAGAAAGATGCCATGATTGGGCAGACGGCAGGGAGGCTTGTTCTGTTGTTTCGAGAAAAGAAAACCTCCCTTATTTTTTACTCAGAAATGAAAGATTAGACGCTCATATTATCAGGTGTACCCTGCTAGCACAGTGCAAGATCAGCTTTTACCTTCACAGCTCTCTTAGTTTCATTTTTTGGACCCAGCTGTGACCTGAACCAGCCTCTGGACCTCACTGAAGAGGTGGGTGCGGGGAGGATGTTGGGAAAACTGACATCCATCATGGACAACGTCTCCATTTGCCCTCATCTCCTTTTTTTTCCTCTAGATATATGACTATCGCTTTATTGATCTCTAATTCATAAGTAACTGACAAATCCATTAAGCGTTGGTCTTTTCCCTGAATTAAGTTGTAATCACCCATTTTGCTTCGCGCTCCCAGAAAGGGTTGTAGACTTTGAAAAGCACAATCAACATAATTATTAGCTTGAAAACTATTTTCCCCAGTGGTGTTTTATTCACGGGCTGTGGGGGCCATGAAGATTTGCGTCTGTTCGCAGAGTTTTAATTAAGACAACAAGGATTTAGCGTTCTCCAATGGTGTGGCCCTCGGGATGGATTCCGCCTCATTTGTTTGCCTTGATGCTCTCAAACAAAATACGAAAAAAAAAAACAAAAAAAACATCCAATGCTATTCAGTCTAGGGTTGAAAATGAATTGGGTTTAAAACTGTGATTTCAGCTTGAGCTTGGTGGGTTATTACACCCCACATGCCAGTTTTTATTGAATTTTTATAGAATACAATACAATCAACTGCGGGGGTCAGGTGAAAACCTTGTAACACTACAGAGGAAAAGTAATTACATTCTCAGACTGACAGCTGTGTGTTTCTATTTTAAATGATGTTAAATAAATTTTTGCATGGCCCAGGGCCATAACATTTCCACAAGAGCAGAAAGTTTCTCTCTTATTGGTGCATTTGAAACACACACACACAGACACACAGACACACACACACACACACACAAATGTTTAGAGTCGAGAGGATTCTCCGTGATGGCTGCAAAAAGGCTCAGAACCCAGCCTTTGATCATAGCCCACAAAACTTCAAAGACACAAAAAGAGAATTTCATTTTGCACTTAATGGAACATTTTTAGAAGAATATAAACCTTACCTGCATTACCTTTCTGTGAAAACTTATCCAGTGAGGCATGTTTTAGGTTTTTGACAGTAAGATATTACTAAATAACCGCTGAACTCTCAGGACCTTATGATTAATGCTTCATTAAGTGGTCTGCTTGCTGAATTCGGAATGACTGCCCATATATTTTCACAATTTAAGTGTGTTTGACGCTCTTTGGAAATTCACCCAATTCAATTAAAACTCTGCCAGTGGGAATGAGAATTAGGACATTTTTAAATATGCATAAGGTGAAAACAAGTTTTATTACCCCTAATTTTTACCATCTTTTTTATTTAGTTGGTTGTTAAATGTATTCCAAGTTCTACTGAAGCTGCTAACTTGGACTGTGACAACATGTTAACAAATAAAGATTTTAAATAGAGCCCATTGGTTTTAATGTGCCAAAAATAATAGAGAAGATAAACTAATTCCCTTAAAGGAAAAAGAACAACAACAAAAAAAAAAACAATGAAGATCACATGCTGTGGTGTTGGATTATTTTCCACCATGTTTGAACATCATTGTAGTGATTTGTTTTTTAAAATGCTGTTAGTTCTACATCAGATGTAACAGACAAAAACTATTGAAGAAATTACATTTCTGTTTAATCAGTGCAGGGTTTTTTTTTTGCAAATCTGAGACCGGATTTTGTTCTTTTCCTTCAGGAGTGATAGATGTCTTTTTTTTTCTCCAGTCTGTTTCTTATGTCTGTTTCAGAAGCCAAGCCAGGATAAAATACCTAATTAGTTAAAAGTATTTTGGTATTTACTGTCTAATGTTAACATTAGTTGGACAATCTGAAACATTTAAGTGTGACAAAGACAAAACAAACAAGAAATCTGTACCAGCTTGATGTATACAGAAGCCTCCTGTGGGCCAAACCATGAATTTTATTATCATCAAGATATTGGCTCGGTGTATCTGAGGGCACATATAGAGTGCTCAGCTGTCTGGTCGGTGTGGAAAATGAAAACAGCGAAGAAAAATAGCTTAAGTATAAGTATGATTACGCCGCTGTATAAATGTAAGAAAGGAAAAAAGAAACGGTTAAGTTTCTGTGCGTTTTTGCATGAACAGTAGCATTGTCAGCAGTGAGACGGCATTAGCCGGGCCTGGTGGAAATGTCAGCTCATCAGTCAAGATGACATTTGCAATCTTGGCTCTTCTCTGTTTCTTTTTCTGCATATTTTCAGTCACTTTGTAATATTATTTAAAATAGACTGTCGACTGCATGTTATTTTTTATATCTTTTCGGTCAGAGTCCTCCATCTTTTGCCCCTTTTTTCCCATTTCATCAGTTTTCCTCTCTATAGATATTTGTCTTTCGAGCCTAGTAAAAGCATTTGTTTTTTTCCTGATTCATTTCTGTGTCTTGGAACAAAGCAGATCATTTGTGGACACTCTTTTAAAGATTTTTTCCTCCCCATTTATGAGTAAACCAACTCTCTCTCAGTTGCTTTCAATGTGGCTGCCCTTTAAAAAAAAACTCTTCACCAAGCTGTATTTTTGGCTGAGCAGAACATTTTAAAAAGTTTAAAAGATCTGACATTTTTCACAAATGCAAATAATATGCCTCTGGCAAATAACGGGGAAAAATGATTCTACATAACAGATGCAATCAGTTGATGGACAAAAGTGTTTTTCTAATTCCTTATGCAGAGATATTCGGCTATTTTGAATGCACTCAAAGTAACATCAAAAAAACTAAAAGTTTATTTAAATGGCCTGAATTTATATAGCACTTTTCTAATCATACTGACCACTCAGAGCATTTTACATTTACAGTCGCCCAGTTGCACTCACAAACGCACACATTCATGCACCAATTCAATTTAATTCAATTATATATATATATATATATATATATATATATATATATATATATATATATATATATATATATATATATATATATATATATATCCATCCATCCATCCATCCATTTTCCAAACCGCTTAATCCCTCATGGGGTCGCGGGGGTTGCTGGTGCCTATCTCCAGCGTTCACTGGGCGAGAGGCGGGGTACACCCTGGACAGGTCGCCAGTCTGTCGCAGGGCAACACAGAGAGACAAACAGGACAAACAACCATTCACACCTAAGGAAAATTTTTTGGAGAAGCCAATTAACCTAACAGTCATGTTTTTGGACAGTGGGAGGCAGCCGGAGTACCCGGAGAGAACCCACAATCAGATTACACAGATTGGGTCAGATTATACAGGTTGGTCAGAAAGTTTCCTCTCTAAGGAAACCCAGCAGGTTGCATCAAGTCTCTCCAAGCAGCATTCACTCCTCCTGAAAGAGCGTAGAGCCACAGTGGACAGTCGTCTGCATTGTTGATGGCTTTGCAGCAATCCCTCATACTGAGCATGCATGAAGCGACAGTGGAGAGGAAAACTCCCCTTTAACAGGGAGGAAAACCTCCAGCAGAACCAGAACCAGGCTCAGTATGAATGCTCATCTGCCTCGACCCACTGGGGGTTAGAGAAGACAGAGCAGAGACACAGAAAGCACAGAAGCACACATTGATCCAGTAATCTGTTATACATTAGATGGTAATAACAGGTGATCTGTCTTCCTTAGATGATGTCACAACTAACAGAACGCCAGACCAGTGTCCCTACTATGAAGAAAAAAGAGAGAGAGAACTAAAAGTTAAAAGCTGAAATGACGACAAGCAATGCAAATTGGAGAACAGTAGGAGAACTCAGTAGAGTGAGAAAAATAGACCCTGATGTCCTCCAGCAGCCTAAGCCTATAGCAGCATAACTATAGACGTAGCTCAGGGAACATAAACCACTCTAACTATAAGCTTTGTCAAAAAGGAAAGTTTTAAGGTTAGTCTTAAAAATAGACACGTAGGCACCAATACACAGCTTGTCAGTGTGGACAGGCTCAGACTCTGTTCTAAAACTGACCTGACCAATCACAGCGCAGGAGGCGGGAGTTTCCGATGCGTCACTCTTATACAACAGCTCTTTTCTGTAAAAGTAACAGTAAAGATGTTTTAATGATGCCCTTTATGTCCTGATTGAGCTGGATGTAGCTTTAAAATATCAACAACTGGCTGCTCTAACAGCTAAATCAAAGCGTTTTGCTCGGAGTTTCCGTCACATCCATACTTATCGGATTGCTTCTAACCTGTTAGTCCCGCCTTTGAAATCGGGCTCTACCGGCGGCTTTCCAGACTGATAGGCTGTGCTTACGGCGTAAATCAGTCTGGCATGCCAGGATATAGCAACTCAGGGTTAAGAGTCATGCACATTGGCACATTGACATGTGGCATTGGGGAGCTGGAATTGGACCTATGACTTTCCAACTGGACTTTTATACATAACAGCAGACTCCGTTTGAGTTCTAAATTAATGGGATTAAAGCTGAAAGACAAATTGATGAAATCATGAACACACAAAAAATCATGGCTTTTATTTCAAGGTCTGGTCATGATGAGTAAAATAGTTTTGTGCTCTGCTCTCTGGATCTTCAGCTTGACATTTGTTTCTGATTTTCAGAGTTAATCTCATGTCGTTCAAAGATGGCATGTTTGAAATTTATACTTGTGCTCTCCACAACGCTCTCTCTCTCTTTCACACGCACGCACGCGCGCGCGCACACACACACACACACACACACACACACACACACACACACACACACACACACACACACAATGAAATGAAACCCCACAGACTCGAACCTCAATTGGTTTCAGTGAGTTGTCACATTCTGGCCGAGAGTCAATTTTACACTTACTTAGCCCCATAATAAGAAGTCATGTTGACAACCCCACAATACATCTCTCCTTTCGTGGGAGGGGAGGGGAAGAACTCATGGACCTGACAATGGGGCAACTGTGGGGGGTCCAACAGCAAGTGGGGTAGTTGATGAAGAGACTCTGAGACAAAATGAGTGGCAAAAAGAGCAAAAACAGAGAAATTGCTTTGTACCCCTGCTGTGGCTGGACCGAGCTATTTAAAAGTGACACTTCAAAAGTAGCCAGAATAGTTCACTTTTTTTACTTAATTCTCATTTTAATGGAATTTATGTTCTATAAAAAAAAACTTTATTTCTACAGTTTTAATCTAAGCAAGGTTTTGAGTTAAACTAAACCCTGCTTTGTTGTTATCTATGTCTTTTAAAAATGCTGTTTTACTGTTGTAACACTGAGCAAATGCTTCACTCTGCAGTGCCTCACCCAAAAGCTTGGCAGCAGAGTCCCAACTTCTAAAGAAGATTAAATATGTGCTGTTGCTAACAAAAGTCCAGCAATAATCTATTTGCTCTCTTTACATTGTAGTATACACGTTGTTGCACAATAAATACTATGTAAGACTAGGATGCCAGATGTCATTGAAACCCATCGAATGAAGCTCTACACACATTGTTCTTGAACTATGATTAGATTGATTTGACCACATGTTTTTATATACGAATCGAGATGTTAGTTTGTAGAAAGTGCCTGGAAGGAATACCTGCCATGAATTGGAGCTATGTAGATAAACTGGATTTAATTTAATCTGAAAGCCCCATGGGGTTTGGATGAAAATAACTGTTGACTGCAGAAAGTTGAGAACCTCCACACCCTCTACAACCCTGGTGTCTGATTTTACAGAGTTTATGTCATTCCCAATCACCTCCTCTTTGTTCTGATACAACTAACATTTGACTGAAGCCTAGGCTGCTGGAGGACATCAGGGTCTAATTTTCTCACTCTACTGATTTCTACTGTTCTTCAGTCTACTGTTCTCCAGTTTTGCATTGTATTACATTGAAATGACTGTCGTCATTTCAGCTTTTAACTTTTTGCTCTCTCTCTTTTTCTTCATAGTAGGTACACCTGGTCTTGCGTTCTGTTAACTGTGACATCATCCAGAGAAGACGGCTCACCCGCTACTACCATCTAATGTAGAACAGATTACTAGATCAATGTGTGCTTCTGTGCTTTTTTGTTTCTCTTGTTGTGTCTCTGCTCTGTCTTCTGTAACCCCAGTCGGTCGAGGCAGATGACCGTTCATACTGAGCCCGGTTCTGCTGGAGGTTTTCCTTCCCGTTAATGGGTGGTTTTTCTTCCCACTGTCGCTTCATGCTTGCTCAGTATGAGGGATTGCAGCAAAGCCATGTACAATGCAGATGACTCTTCCTGTGGCTCTACGCTTCCCCAGGAGTGAATGCTGCTTGTCGGGACTTTGATGCAATCAACTGGTTCCCTTATATAGGACATTTTTGACCAATCTGTATAATCTTACCCAATCTGTATAATATGATTGAACTTGATTTTGTAAAGTGCCTTGAGATGACATGTTTCATGATTTGGCGCTATATAAATAAAATTGAATTGAATTGAATTTTACAAGCAATGCACAGGTTGTGCACTAGCACCGTAATTATAACAACCTTGTTTCCAATATTTTTTGTGGAAGTACACAGTGTTTTGGTTTTAGACCCCTGTGTTTGTGGAAGTGGTTGAAATACCCAAATTCAATCATTCAATTAACTCAACAGATACTTCCAACAATGTATGCTGCAGAAGTTCCTGGAAATCGTCAGTATGAACGCATGCAGGCATACCCAAGTCCAGTAACCGTTTCCCGTTTCTGGATTAAAACATATCTGAACTAAGACGTATGCTTGCATAAGATGATTTTAACCTCATCAAAACATTTTAATCTCTTTGAACATGTTTGTTGCTTACACACTTGTCTGGTGAGAAAAAAACACACCCGTTACAAGTGCGGCAGCTACTTTAACGCTCCTAAACAGCTGCTTCAGGTGAGATCCTTGTTTGCTCCTGTTGACAAGGTAAACACAGAGCAGCTTCGATGCCGCGGCTGAAAGATGGAACTCTATTTTATCGGGGGGGATGAAATGCCCTTGGTGGTTTAAATCAATGTACACGTCGGACCAAACATAACACCAGAGGCAGTAATGTGTCCCTTTAAACAGACTTCAAAAAGTTAACTGCTGACAAAAAAAAAAAAAAGAAAAGAGGGAAAGAAAAAAAAAATCAAACCTTCGGTGCAATCGCGCTGCTTGGTTCCATCAATGTTTGTTTGGAGGAGCTTTCTTATTTTAGCTGCACATCAAACGCGTCTGTGACATCAAACAGCCAATCCATGATACCACTCGTCATTATCATCTGTCAATCACTTCCTGGAAAACTAAATAAGTTGCACTCCAGCTAAACAGCATCACACATGAGAAGTTTATCTCTGAATGTATTATTCATGCGTCTGAATTCTGTAACTGTTTCAGACGGCACAATGAGATACGCCAAGTGATGACCTTCATGCCAGAGCAGTAATTTCACTCCACACATCATTTATGCTTGTGTGTCTCAAAGGCCTGCTGACAAGAAGGGCTTAGCTCACAATAACTGTGGTCCCTTTTTTTTTTTTATTGGTTTGCCCAAAGGACAGTATGTTTACGGCTCTTTGTATAAACAGATAATGCCAACACGCTGAGATACAAACCACTGCTCACTCCGCATCTCCCTGTAAACAACGGAAATTAGGATGGACCACCCGATGAGCCGCATTTGATCTGGTTTTAAAGAGGAAGACATTAAAGGAAAGATTACCACCACAAAGGAGTATGGAGCTATCCTTCAGAGAGAAGAGAAATGCATGAATGCATATTTTTTGGAATTGCTTGGCAGATTTCCTGCATTACTTTTGTTTCCTCTTCCACTCTCATGACTGGATGGCACAAACCGACAGCGCAAAAAATACTCCTACTCTTCGAATAAACTTCGATGTATCTTATAAAAAAAATGTCATGATTAACCTGCTGATTTAAGAAATCGTCTAATTAGCGAACAGAGTCAACCCGTGTGTTGTTTAATATCAGTTTTTTAACAAAGCACACCGGATATCAAAGAACACGGCAAACAGGTCACGAGGAAAGGTTTGGAAAAGATAAAAGCAGCAATAGGTTATATGACAATATCTAAAACTTTGAATAGTTCACACTTTACTGTTTAAGCAATCATCCCAACCATCCTAAGTGCTGAAACCCTGAGTTCCTATATATCAAGGTTAGTTGGCTTTAAATGTTAACATTGAATTTTGTTGTCCAACTTGTCATATACTGTATCTGACTTGCTGCTATTATTCCAATGGAAAGTATTTGCCTCTGTAATGTTGTCGCTCTGTCCCTGTAATGCTTTTCTTACCTGTTTTTTTTTTTTGTTCATGTACAGCACCTTACATGGGCAACTGTGGCTTGATGGGTTGAATAGTTGTCTTGCAATTGGAAAGTTGTGGGTTTGATTCCAGCTTCTCCTTGTCATATGTTGATGTGCCCCTGGGCAAGGCACTTGGCCTTGCCCAGATTGGGTGAATGTGGCTCTCGTGTACAGTGCTTTAGGTGGTCAGTATGACTGTAAAAGCACTATATAAGTTCTGTCCATTTACCATTTAAATTGTCTTGTTACCAAAAAAAGTGCTTTATGAATAAACTTGCCTTGCTTTGCCTTGTGTAAAGCTATTTCAGGGAGGCTAATCATTTCTTTGCTTAGCTCAGCCAAAACTGACCCTGTCAATGCCCACATGAGTTTATTTAGAACCACTTTTTTATTTTTGCCACATTTAAGGGTTTTTTTTCTTTTTTTCTTGAGCTGCTGGTATGGGGTGCTGAATGCAGGGACACAAGAGGGAGGATCAGTTTCCAACAAAGAACTTCATACCCCCTTTAAACAGGTATTCAAAGGAAGTCAAACTGTGACTTGGCAGCATGATGAGAACTGGCAGCAACACGAGGATCTGAGAAAGTGGAGGAACCCAAGGGCCATATGTATACAGAGGAAGGTGATGGGATAGTGGGCAAAGGTGAGCAACTGGAGAATAGGCTATTGTGAACATGGCAGTACTAGAGATGTAAAGGTTATGGTAAGAACTACGAGATCAAAGGAAGGTTATAACACAAAGTAGAGCAGAAGATTTACAAGAATATCAATAAACATTTAACGTACCATAAATGTGCATGATGCAAGTCTGCCATGTAACCTTGCACATCATTGCTGCAGCATGGGTTTTATTCAGCATGTTAAAAAAAATAATATATATATATATTTAAATATATACATTGGAGGAGAGGTGCAGCTCTCCGAAAGGAGCCAGCTTCCATTGCTTATGTAAGTAAGCTCTGTTGCAAGGGACACTTCACTATAATAGATAATATCCTACTTTCATAATGCTGTCATCAGGCTTTTCAGCCGACCTACACTCAAAGGTGCCCATGTTTTTTTTTTTTTCTGAAGCCAATATCAAAAATATATAGAAGAGTCACAGTCTAAGTTGTCTGCAAATCTGACTAAAAATGAGAAATCAACATTACCAACCTTCCAGCCCTGATCATCTGTAAACAGCTATTTCTCCAGGTGCAGGTATGAACAACAGCATCTCTACTGCAGATTACTGAACCAAAGCTGTGTATTGTCAATTCAGGGAATACCTTTTAGTGATCAACAAAACAAAACAATGTCTCTCTGGGGTTTACACAATATCACTGCTTTATAATGTTAAGTAAATGGATACTATTTAAAACAATCATCTAAAAAAACACAACAGGAAAAGCATATGAAACAGGCTGAGTTATTTCTTTACTTTTAGTTGCATAATATTTCGATAAAGTATTGCTCATTTTACTTGGGTAAAATTTCTATCTACTCTGCCTACCTCTGGTTATTTCACTGAATATAAAACAAGCTTGCATTAACCAAACATGCACCAGAAACAGACACACAATGTTATATCTGTTGAGGTGGATGTGCCATGTGGATGTCAAGTTAATATACGGTAAACCGTATAAATTGTCAGATATGTACATTACCTACTGTGATTATTGTTTTTGTTAAGTTTTATGATGGACATTTTTGATTTGGAGAAGTGTTTCTACTGCCTGAATTTGTTATTTTGTAATTCTGTTCTTATTTTTTTTATTATTTTAGTAATATTAGTCATTTGAAATACCAGACTGTGAACTTAAACTAATACTGTCATATTAAATTAGACGTTAAGATCAGTCTTGACTTGACTACTCACCTGCCTGTCAACCCTTCCACGCTCCTCCATTCCTCAGGCTCCTACTCTGAAAGAAAACAAAGAAAAAAGTTACCAAGCTGCCATTCACCACCTCCTGTCAACCTCAGACTGTGGATATACTCACCTCCTCTTAGACCTTGCTTCTGGCCTCGACCATTGCCTCTCTGTAAGAATTCAGCTCTAATACTATTTCAACGTTTTTATTTATTATTTATTTTTTATATCAAGACTTAGACGTTAACCACGTACCTCTCCTCCTCTGCGCCAATATGGACTCCTGCTTTAAACACAGAAGGAGCAGTTTCTTGTACATTTCCATAAACCTTTTAACGTTTCCATTTGTGCTCGTAATTGTTGCCAGCATGAGAGTCTTATTCTTAACAAACACGGTAGAAAATATATAAATGCAGTTCAAGAATGAAGAAAGATGTTATGAGGAGTATCTGACAACGTTCAGACCCCTGTTCCTGCTGCGTCTCTAACACAGATCCTGGACAGAGGGCAGGGACCCCTCGATGAACTTCTCGGATCCTCTCAGTATCCTCTATAAGGCCTAAAGTCTGCAGTATTGCTGTTATTGAATGCCGTTTGGTAGCATCATGATGTATTTCACAAATCACAACAAATATAAAATAAAATGTTCATTCAACCACAGAATTCATTTGGTTACAGTTCATCTTATATTTGTGTCTGAAGTGTCTATAATAATTTACTATACTTCATATAGATAAAAAAAGTTTCCATGGTATTTTAAGAGTTATTTTGTATTAATTTGAATAAAAACTATGAAAAACTGAAATCATTCTAAGAAAAGCAGACTGTATGGTTATTTTTAAAGGAGTCAGAACCTCTGCAAACAACCCCAAACTGTTAGTTTGAGGTTATGATTTAGTACATATGGTGAATTATATAAAATACAAAGCAATTTCATGGTGAAATGGGAGACGGGTTGAGCGGGGAGAAAGGTTGGGATTGTAGCACTCACCTCAAACGGAATGGTATATTAAAAAGAATAAGATCTAATTTAAAGGTTTGTTATTTAATTTTGAAACCGACTCATATTTGTGCAGCACGTCTTATCTAAATTCGGCAGAAACAGTCCATTTAATCTGCTGGCTCTCTTGAAGCCATTTCTGAAAGGATTGGTCAGCCCTGATCGGTAAGCTGATGATCAAAAGCATTAAAGGGCAAAGGGAAGCCCGTAATACTAAGTTTGATTTATTCCATTGTAAAAGGTACTATGCACTGTAGTAAATACAGAGCGGCTCCCCCCCCAAAAAAGAACGAGGAGCCTTATTTCCACAGAGTATCTATATTGAGTTATAAGATCCACATGATGATTTCCTGTCAGACATTGTAACTCTACAGTTAAAGGATCTTTTTTCCTGAAAAAAAAAAAGTTATAGCAGACATAAGAAAACATAATGTGACATTTTTAAAGAACACACTCAATTGGCCTTAACATGAGGAAGCCCAGTGACATTTAGCATGAACTCACTCGAACATAAATATTAAGTAATCAATTCTAGTGTGAGATTTTCTTGAAAACATCCATCTTGTCATTCAATTTTCATCTAAATGTTGCTAAATGTTTCTCGATCCATTTCACTGCAAAGACTAGCTTCTAATTTAGCCTTGTTTAGTTTAAAACATTAAGAGGATAATTGAGACTATAATACAGACATTTCTCTGTTTGTAAAAAAAAAAGAATCTCAGTTAGAAAGAAAACTGATATCATCCAGGATCCCATTACTTAAGGTAACAACATGACTGACAAGGTGAGTCTCAGCGGCATTTACCTCCTTAGATATGATTGAATTTTAAAATCAATCATTTTCCAATTATAACTCATCAATTGTTTTTAGTATATAACATCATCAGGTAGCTCATGTTGTTCCAGAGGAAACAAAATTCTAGGTTGACCTCTGAAAATGTCACATATTGACATTTTATACTTTGCTGGTAATTGTTGTAATATTGACTAGTCAGAGTTTGACATAAAGCCAGAATAGCTTCAAGTATTGATTTAGGAAACCAAAGCACACGCTCGCAAACCCCCGCCCCCCTTCCCCCACATACCCCACATACACACACATATTCTTGTTTGGTATACAAAGTGAGGTCTGTGCCTTTTTTATGGCCTTACACTGACCCTAACAAAACCTAAACCTAACAGTACCAGTGCATACCTAACATAACCCTAACCCTGGGGCAATAGTGGAGTTAGAGAGTTCATCCTGTAACTGCCAGGTTCCCGTACCCTCCTCTCCCACTATCTCAGTTTTTGTGTCCTTGGGCTCGATACTTCACCCGCATTGGCTGCTGGTGGTGGCCAGAGGGCCCGGTGGCGCCGAACTGTGGCTACCATGTAGCTTATCACCGTCAGGGTGTGAATGAATGGATCATTGATTCAATGTAGTGTAAACGTTTGGAGTTGTTAGACATGATAATGCGCTACAGACCATTTATCATTAACCCTAACCTGAACCTAATTGACACTTTAGTCCTGAACCTAACCTCTAGCCCAGAAAAAAGTGATATTAACATGACTTTACGTTCAAGTCCTTCCTGCACTAGTAAAATGGGCAAAACATATTATCACTCAAATACATGTTCATACAGGCACACACACACACACACACACACACACACACACACACACACACACACACACACACACACACACACACACACACACACACCTATAGCCTGTGTATTTACTCCACGAGTGAAGGAGATTGCAAGTCATTAAAATGGTCTTTGTAACTTTTATGTAAAAGAGAGCTATAAAAAAATAATTATGGAACCCCATATAGATTTGTTCAATTTCTGCATTTCTGTTTAGAACGCGATCAAAACGCAGTTTAAAAATATTATTTTATCTATCAAGGAGAACAAAATCTGACCGTACCAACCAACCAGGTCAAATGTGGAAATATAACTGATATAATTGAAATGAGTCTTAGACTGAGCAGACATCCAATAAAACAAAACTGGAAGCCAAAATGACAAACTCAAATATTTGTATTGATCCCTTAATATCTCGGCTGGAGAAAATATTCCTCCACTGCACTGATTACACAGGTAATGACCACAGGCAAACATGCACACTTAAGTAATCATTAAATGTAGCCAAAAGCAAAGATATTTACGTCTCACAAACAGAAAATTACACTTCTAATCAGAGCTGATCCTTAAGCCTTTAAATATTTGACAAAGGCTTTCAAGAAACCTTAGAAAATTTGGCTTGATATGTGGAAGATAGCAAAATACTCTTCTTGGAGCTGCACCACATATCAGATCGTTATCACAGTATCGTTGTGTGCGATATAACAAACCTAGATGACGGATTGGAGCCACTCTTTGCTATATATATAATTTCAGGCTACAAAATTGCTGGTGCAGCAGAATTAAAATTGTTGTGGTCAATCTTATAATTGGCCACTTAGATGGGCTTTCACTGCCCTTTCTGAGCATAGTTGATATTGATCATACTGATGAAGATGTTATAAAGCCCCAGAAGATTACCTCTGACATTTTGGGGATGAATCAGGAAAAAAAAAATGTGTATAACTCACTCTAGACATACATATCTATTTCCTTCATTTTGTCCTTAATTTACATTTCACATATTGAACAAGATCATTTTATGGTTGCTTTTGATGGTGTGAAAGCAGCAGTCTTCATTTAACCAGGAGTAGAGTAAACAGATATTTTCCTGTTTTTAATACTTGAATGAATTACACTGTTATGTTTTCTAGAATATAACACATCAGTTACTACCCCACACATAAAGTTTCCAGTAGCTATTAAGTCTTTAAGTTATTCTATCTGTACCTGCGTTCAATGTAGAACATATTTGTTTACTCTATTGTGCTGCAGAAAGTGAATAAATGTTGTTGTTTTTTCTGATAGGATCAGAACAGTAAAAGCAAGGTTTGTCATTTTTTTTTCCCTGTCAGCTTTTATCAAAAATGACAATGCAGGTATGCACTCAGCATCTTGCTCAAGGACAATTCCCAACAGGACGCACGACTGTTTATGCGTGCATGGTCTGCCTCTGAGATTGAATTTGTAACCTTATAGTAATGGGATGGTCTCACTAACCACTAATCTGTCTGCCACCTGTGAGAGAAGAAGAGAGAGATGTACACAGGGAAATAGATAGGCAAAGAAATATGAGCGAGTGGTTAAAAAGAAAGGGGGAGATGAGCAGAAGAAATGGAAAGAAAGATGGCCGAATAGATAATAATAGAGTGGGGACACAGAGGCGGCATAGAGACAAACAAAGTGTGAGTGATGGCGAAGAGAAACTAAATGAATACCAAATGGGGAAAGGGAGGCAGAGAGTGATTGAGATTACAGAAGGCAAGCTAGTGAAATAGGCAACAAGAGACGAAGAGTCAAATTAAGACAGAGACAAATGTGAAGAAAAGGGAACCGGATAAGCTGAAAAGAATATAAAATAGACAGAGGTCACATTTATAATTTCCCAATATATGTCAGCCATTGGTCAGAAAAGGAGGAGCTCCAAAGAAACAAACCCTGAAGTCCTTCGCTATCTCAATAACAAATTCAGATGTCCTTCGATTTCACTTCCTCTCTGTCTCACTTACTGCCAGGGCTGTCAGAAAATCTCATTAGTCAGTGTGGCAGCTCCGATGTGTGTTTGTCAGTGCGAGTGTGTAATATTTTGAAGAGAAACAGCAATAAAGAAGTAAACAGAGTGTGTGTGTGTGTGTGTGTGTGTGTGTGTGTGTGTGTGTGTGTGTGTGTGTGAGAGAGAGAGAGAGAGAGAGAGAGAGAGAGAGAGAGAGAGAGAGAGAGAGAGAGAGAATGAAGGATTATGTGGAATCTGTGAATGAAAAAGTTATCATGAAAGATGACAGGTGTTTGAGTGATCAATAATGTGTCTGTTGATTTTACCTAATGCAGCACCTTAAAATGTGCATGTTATTTGCACAAATTGTAAGGTATGTCTTCCATAATATCAGTCATCACCAATCAGCAGATTCAAAAATTCTTTATTGTCACCACGTGTAACTGTGGTGAAATTTCTTTTCGGTCACTGCAGCTAAGTACACATAAAAAAAACAAACAGGCAATGAACAAGGGTTACAGTGGGTTGTTTTTCTCATTATAGCATTCAAAAGATTAAAAAATTAAAATGATGAAGATTAAACATTTTGTATGAGTCCCAGGGCTTTGGTATCAGTCCCTTTGCGAGGGATAGAGCCATGTTTTATGAACTAGTTGTCCTTCATAAGTAACAGATAACAAATAATGAGGTAATAAGGTGCTTTTGTGTAATGAATTAAGGCTTAATTTACAATAATGTGCATTTAGATATTGTGAGATAATAGTGTGCAAATAGTCGTGATTTTAACTTAAAACCCATCACATGAGGAACAACACATAAAAAACATTTATCTTCACATGCTCGGGTATGGACACCGGTTTATTCTGTATTGCTCAAAATTTCCCCCCAAAAAGTCTAGTTTTGGCAGATAAAGTTTATATTACCATGAATGCATTCAGCCTTCGAAGAGAAGTCAGAAGAATATTTAATTCAAATAAATAATTATTTGAATTATCAGACAGCATGGGATAAATTTCCACTGTTATGCTGATGGCACTCAGCTATGTTTATCCATAAATCCTGACGAATCCAATCTATTACTTTGACTACAGGCATGTCTTCAATTCCTGAATGACTTAAAATTTCTTGCTTTTAAATTCTTAGAAGACAGAAGTTGAAATTTTCTGGCCAGAGTCCTCAAAAATGAACTTAATCTAATCTGGGTGCCATTAAATTGGCCTCTGGTAATAAAGTAAAACACCTTCTTCTTAAATTCCTGTCATTGGTTGCTGTACATTTTAGGATCCATTTAAAATCTCTTGATGGCTTGTCCCCTCCCCCCATACACCTGCCTGTTTCCTAAGGTCTTCCAACTTAACCTGACGCCGCCAGATAGATTTGCTTCGCATATCCATCTGGAAACCTTCCGTTGAAGTAATTTTGGGAAGGGGCGAAAATACTGGTTAGCTGATTGGCCTATGCAGGTGATAGACGGGCCAAATAAACCAATCAGATCAACGAAGCATATGACGTACTCGTCAACATGCTTCGTCGTCGCGCTGTTACGAGTGACGACGAAAACACAACCACAAGCCAAGCTACTCTTGCTGCTGCAGGTAAAGGCTCGTTAGCTCAGCAAATAAATACTCTGTAATTCCGATAAAACTTGCTCGATAGCCACGCTAACGCTGGTTTCATCGGCTGAAGTCGCCATGTTCTTTAGACTGAACTGTCGCGCTTCTCGTGGCGTTACACCTCAACCCGCCTCAAAACCAACGCTGATTGGACGTTCGTTTGGTGAACGGCTCCAAATTTTCTTTAACGGAGAGTAGCCAGACTGATCTGCGAGTGAAACCTTGAAAGCTCGCGAGATCAGGATGGTCTCACGAGGCTACTTCCAACTAGCAGCTCCTTATTATCCCTAGAAAAAAATGGAAATTAGGTGGAGATCATGCTTTTGCCATAGCGGCTGCCCTTGGATGTCAGGCAGGCCGCCTCTCTTTCTGTGTTTAAGACGCTTCTTGAAACACACCTGTTTTCAAATAGCACTTTGCACATCCTCAGAGTTTGACTAATTATTTTGTTCATTATTTTTAATTACTTTAAATTAGTTTTAACTATTATAACAGTTTTTAACTCTTATTTTTCTATTTTAGCTTGTCTGTGTTTTACTTGTATATCTTTTATAAATGAAGAGGCTAATGGTATTTAAATATGACGTGTATTCACAATGAATGGATCTTCAAGAGTTAAAGGCTACTTGAGTTGCTCTGATTAGGGTCATTTTCTGACACCAACCATGTATTCCTACTCTCTAGTTTCATAAATCATAAATCAATGGATTTCTTGAGATTGTGCCAGGCAGCTGCATCTTTATGTTTCTCCCAGTACACTCAGCCTGTTTCCTTCACAGATGTCCAGATAACTCTGTCAAACTTGATTTAACTTTGGCCTCAAACTGTCCAGAATAAACATCCCTCCTATGTACACGTTCCAAACCCTGCCCGATCCTTTATCATTCCCATACCAAATCTGAGTATCTTTGATTTAGATGACTCTTGTCCTTCCCACTTTGCCACTGGGTACAACTCCCTCCGCATATCTCCCCAATGTCTTTAAAATCTTCCCTTTCACTCTTGCTGCTATCTTTCTCATTCCGAATCAGTTTTGACATTCTTCTCCCGCCACATTGCCTGAACTCTTTTCTTCACCATCTACCCAGAAGCACTGTTGTTTTCAAAGGATAACATCTAGTATTGAAACGCATCCACCTTTAACACTTCATACACATGTTGTTGTTATTTCCTTGTATCTTCTGTCACTGCAGGCTTTCACCTCTACAGGCTCCAAACTTTTGCAGCCTTTTCCCTTTACAGCTCACAATGTCATCTGAGGAAGCTAAAGTCCTCTTAGATTCTTGCCTGATCTAATTCAGCAGCCTGTCCATCACTGCTGCAGTCACTCCTATCACACACCTCACCTTGTCTCACTGTCCTCAAACACTGTATACGTCCTGATCGCTCCTACACATTCAACCCTCCAAACTCTTCATGCCGCAATAAAGATTAGATAAAGTAGTACCCTTTCTCAAACTGACATGTTGTCCTCGAACGTTTCAGCAGCCAAAGCTTTTTCCAGTTGTTTGACACTGTAAAGATTATTGCACCACAAAACAGAAAGTGGAACAGTTAGCAGCTGCCAATCCAGTTGGAGGCTCAGCTACCTCCACAGAGACACCGGGCTGTCAGTCAGATGGTGGAAATGTGGAAACACATCAGATAGTGAGGACAAGAAGGAGCCAGGCAAGATCCTTTCCCCTGTGTTTAACCAGAATGCTTTTGCATACCGAGATGGACCCATGTGCAAAATATGCTGTTGCAAAAAGAAGATGAGGCATGGCGGATTGACTTAAGACACTAGTGTAATTTGTTAAAGTGCTTCAAATAAAACAATTTTAGACATAGCATCTGAGAGAACCTGTTAATGAGAGAATGCGTAATTTTTCATAGATGTAAAAATGAAACACTTCAGGGTCGATTGTTCAGTCATATTTTATTACTTATGAACTGGAGTTCTTTGCCTCGGGAAAGACTCTGTTTGATACGGATTTACATGGCAAAAAAGGCTTTTATAATAAACAGAGTCCATATTAAAATTACAGACCGTTTCATCAAATGTAGGAGGTTCAAGGCAATTCTAGAGATCCCCCCCCCCCCCACATGTTGTAGACACTACCCCTCTTTATAGGCTTAGACACAATACACCCACCGTTTTGGTGTAGAAACGTATGTATTAATGGACCGTAAAATTAACATTATTCTGTTGAAATGCTATCAACTGCTCTAACTTTTTTCCCCATCTTCTTTTTTTTAAGCTCTACCTTTGTAAATATGAGAGAAGCATACAGTCCAACAAGTGACACTCACTGTGAATAAATAAAATATACAAAGGAAATGAGACACATATATACAATTACACAAAAAATAAAAAAAGCCTCTCAAAAGCTTTTAATATAAGCCTGCACCTTAAATATGTTACAACACTATCGACAATGTAAGAAGCTGTGAAAAACTGTACTTTTTCAAGGGTCTTAATCCGTCTATTTATTTACATAACATATTTAATAATATGCCATACCGCATCTCTGTTTTTGTTAAATGGGATAAAACAAAGTATTTCAGTATGAAATCATGTATTTATACATTAATATGCCTTATTCCTGTCTGTTAAAGACCAGACATTTATTAAATAAAAACATGTTTTCTTACAGCGTCTTGAATCATAACCCCATATCTGCTGTTTGTAACAAACCAAAACGTGTGAAAATCGGGTAGGTAAACTGGATCCAATAGAGACCTAACTAGGTGGCGAAGTTGGTTGAGGATCAACCTCTCGAGGGTCTTCATCAGGTGCGATGTTACCATTAAGTGTGATGTTAGCATGACGTTCTAAACTATTTAAAACGTGTCAGCAAGCTCCCGCATACTGCCAATATGCAGCTTACGTAATGTGGCTGTTGACGTCTTCTCTAAGGCAAAAACATTTCTGACTAATTACAGAGGAACTGGCTTTGTGTTTCAGCTCAGACATCAGCTAAAAACCTGTGAGGAAATAAATGTGGAGGCTGTACTGAAAGAGCACAAAAAAGCACTTTGCCGATGAGGATCTGGAAGAGCCTATTGCAGATGCCACGGAGAGACTAGAATCAACATTCTTTAACGTTCAGCTATGACATCTTTAAAGGATAACTTTAAATAACATCGGCTGACCAGGAATTGTGCAACCAGTGTGACAACCTCTGCAGGACATTAGGCACTGGATATGAAAGAGACATCAATGGAAAGGGGCAAGCTGTGGAGATCAAAAACTGGCCAATTCTGCTTTCTGATGACATGACTTCTCTGGAGCTCCTCACTTTCATCCACAAAAAAACATTTGGGAGAAGATTTTATCCCAATCTATGGGTCGCCCTGATAATTGGCCTCGCTCTGTCTGTGACTGAGGCCTCGGCAGAGAGAAGCTTCTCAAAGCTGAAGCTCATCAAGACCTTCCTAAGGTCATCCATGGGACAGGGTCGGCTCACTGCTCTTGCAATAATTAGCAACCATGAGATGGGCAAGCAGCTGTCAAACGAGGACAGGATCACTGATGACTTGTAAGGCACATTAGCTAGTCTTGCAAGTAAAAAAGCCAGGAAGCAGACATTTTGAAGACAGTGTCATGTGTCACTTTAAAATTGATGTTGGTTGTTGTATTTTCTTATTTAATGTAAAATAAATACGTAAACATTCCAAATCTGCTATATTTCTAGACATATAGAGGATTTTTGCTTTCCTTGTATTATAGTTTTCTATCAGTTTATCTCACTTGAGCGGCTCAACTTATGATTTTTAAAGGGTACTCTAGTCTCTGCAGCATGCTTTCAAAAGAGGAGATGCTAAGAAGGACCACTAATTACTACACATATAAAATAAGAAAATCGTACTAAAAATACTTAACACAGACACACACACAACGATGGTGCTCAAATTGGTTTACATGACTTTTTAGGAAGGGAACTTATGCTTTATTGCTCTAAAATCCACCCCAACATGGTCTGTTTATTCTCTGGGCTGCAACAAGAATGTTTCACAAAAACTCAGCTCCACTATTTGGCCCATGAGAGCAATGGACAAGGAAATGCACTTTTTTGACATGTTTGGACATAATTTTTATGATACATGTTGTCCAATCTCCCTGTTTACTAAACTAAGAACACAAGGTAACTCAGTGGTGCAACCATGAGTTTGAAGGAGAAAAAATGTTACTTTAAACCTCTTATCATCAGGAAGCAGCCAAAAAATGTGCAGCTGCCAGTCACACCTTCATCGTATAAGAGGTGTGCAAAAGCAGAAAGGACGGTGCTAAGAGGTGATTGTTTTCTGTTCTCTAAAAGGAATAAGTGCTCCACTGCTCATCAGCAGCTCAGCTGTGGAGGTGGTCAGCAGCACCAAATTCCTGGGAGTGCACATCACAGACAAACTCATCGGGTCTGTGAACACCACGTCACTGGTCAAGAGAGCACAGAAGCGCTTGTACTTCCTGCGGAGGATAAGGAGAGCCCACCTGCCCCTGCCCATCCTCACGACCTTCTACAGAAGCACCATAGAGAGCATTCTGACCAGCTGTCTCTCTGTGTGGTGTGGAGGCTGCAGCGCCTCCGACTGGAAGAACTTGAGGAAAGTGGTGAGGACAGCAGAAGGAATCATCGGGGCTCCTCTTCCCTCCATTGAGGTCTTTTTATCTCAGCACTGTGCGTCCCGAGCCCGTAACATCATCAGTGACCCCTCACACCCCCTCCATGATCTGTTCTCCCTGCTGCTCTCTGGGAAGAGGTTTCGCAGCATCCGCTGCAGGTCCACCAGGTTCTGCCACAGCTTTTTCCCCGCTACCATCAGACTGCTGAACTGTTGAACTCTAAACTGGACTCTGCATCACACATGCACATAACTGAACTTTATGGCCATTTCGCATCATTGTTTTGCACTGCCAACGTTGCTGAACTTTTATAATCAATTTAAATTTGAGAGCACACAACTGAACATTTACTGCATTTTTGCACCATTAATGCCTTTTTTGCACCATTATCGTTGCACTATAAACATGGTTGAACATTCTTCTGCACACTTTTTTAAAAAAAGTGCACCATAATATTCTTATCAATGCTGCACCCTATATTGTAATCCATCCATCCATCCATCCATTTTCCAAACCGCTTAATCCCTCATGGGGTAGCGGGGGTTGCTGGTGCCTATCTCCAGCGTTCACTGGGCGAGAGGCGGGGTACACCCTGGACAGGTCACCAGTCTGTCGCAGGGCAACACAGAGAGACAAACAGGACAAACAACCATTCACACCTAAGGACAATTTGGAGAAGCCAATTAACCTAACAGTCATGTTTTTGGTCTGTGGGAGGAAGCCGGAGTACCCGGAGAGAACCCACGCATGCACAGGGAGAACATGCAAACTCCATGCAGAAAGACCCAGGGGTGTACTCGAACCCAGGACCTTCTTGCTGCAAGGCAACAGTGCTACCCACTGTGCAATCTCATTACATTGTTGTAAGCTGTATGCAACACAAATTGTTTTTTATGCACTCTTTCCTTTCAAAACAACAATAAAGTTTGTCTATGTCTAAGTGGCTGCTCATGAGTTTTTGGAGGGTGTGGACCTATCCATGTGGATGCAACATCACCAGAGCTGATAAATGGAATATCTGAATTACTGATTTCCTTACGTAGTGTTTATTCAATTTCATCCATTATTGTAATCTCTGTACCAGGTAATGTTTATGAAAATTTGGTAGTTCCAATCCTCCTGAACTTTTAGCCTTTAAAAGTTATTAAACCAAATGCACAAAGCTTGAGATGTCCCTAAAGCATACAATAAGGTTGGTAGGGGAAACCGTAGCACCAGGAGAAAACCTACGCAGACACGGGGAGAACATGCAAACTCCACACAGAAATGTCCCGGCCAAGCCCAGGACTCGAACCCAGGACATTCTTGCTGTGAGGCAAGAGTGCGTCATCTTCTACTAATTTAAGTAATGAAATAAAATGTTATTGTGATAGCTCATTCATCCTATAAGAAATATTTATGCTAATCATTTTAGATATATCATTGGAGAGTGGTGTGGCTTTGAAGTGTCATATACATGCAATATAAGGAGATTAGAGACCACAGGGATTGGAGCATATTTAACATTCAGCTGTTGAGGGGTTCTTTAAAAACAAACAATAAAGATGAACTTCAAGAATTAAGAATCTTTAATTGTCTGCTGCGGGCTACCATGGTGAAATTGTTTTGAGACAGCCACTGGCTCAAGATGCACACAAACAATACTGTGCACGACAGACATAGTATTGTCACCCTCCACCCAACTTTTTTATATATATAGAGATGAAGTCAGTCAACTGGCTGCAACTGGCCAAACACACCTCCTGCAAAGCACAAGCATCCAAAATAGTATTCAGGGTCTGCTAAGTTCCAAAAGTCAATCCTTTATGAACAATATGAATTACTGTGTTGTTGCATGAATGTACTATCAAAGTTTCTTTGATAGTACATTCATTCCTTTAGTTAATTCTGTACAGTAAACTTAAACCTTCATATACAGAATTGCACAAGGAAATATTCCTGATAAGTTAGAGCGTGCAAATATGCATTCACAGAATTGGTATTGCAACGTGTAACAGACTCAGTCTTCTTAGCAGGGGCCCATAGCCCTGGCAGCTTTTGTGAAGAAGCTGTTTCAACATTTTGGATTTAATGTTCCTGAAACATGGGTGGGTGGGCTCAGTGGCAATGTGTGACTTAAAGTGGCTTTATTGAAATTGTAGGAAGGTAAAGCAGCACAGGATGATCTTTATCAGAAACTCCAAAGTTAAAATACTGAAAAAAAAATGCGAGCATGAATATTGCATCATTGGTAATGTAGCATACTGAGCTAAAAAACAAAACAAAAAACAAAACATTCAACAGTGGAAAAAAACAGAAAGCCAGCCTATTAACAGAACAGCATGACATAATATGCAATATGCATATTGCATATCATGTCAGCAGCATTTTGAAGTAGCTAAGGCGTGTGCAAGTGTACCTTGGCATGTAAGACACTGTAAACGATTCATGATCAAATCAGAACCCTTGCAAGCATTAGCATGTTGTAAACAGTTATTGAGTCTGTTGTGAGCAGCAGAGATTGTAAAGTCTAACAGCAGCTGGAAGGAACAGTCTGCAGAAACGCGCCTTAGAAGTAGAACACAGAGAACTGGGGCTGACAGAACGGGTGGTGGCTTGTGGCGGACAGCTGCTGGTCGAGTGCATCGGAGAGTGGACAGGTGGACGGTGGCTCAGCTAAGCATTGGAAGTGTCTTTAATGTTCCCAGAGCTGAGGATGACAGGAGTTCAAGGAAGGCTCTTGGGATATCGGTTGTAAGCTGAGGCTTGGGTTCTTCTCAGGTGGTTAAGGAAGAACATGAGCTGAATCAGGATCTAGATGCAGAACAAGACCCTCATGGAGAGCACGGACATGGGTTAGTCACAGAACGAGGGATCAGGAAACGACAGGAGTGTTGTGCATTTACACATTTTTAAGTTGTTGGACGTTTATGAAATAACTGTTAGGTGTTGTCCGGTGAATAGCATCTCAATTGGCTTTGATATTAGGACAAAAAATGAAAGAGTGATTAGAGCACTGGCATTCTTCTAACAGCAAACTCTGCACGCGCTCTGAAAAAGTGAGTGACAACTTCTCTTCAAGTATAAGAATTTATCAACAGAAATAAATGCTCATCCAGTTACCACCGTCATCTAGTGTTGTTTACCCTATTTAACGATATTTCAATACACAACCCTTTATTACAAGGGTAGGGAAACTTGACTAAAAACTACAAGGCTAAATTTTAAAGAAACCAAGGAACTATATAATTTATGATACACTTAAACACTTAAAGCTTAAATACTGGGAGGATGAGAGCTGGAACAATGGCAGGGGCTGATTCACTAATTGATGGCAGGTATGGAGAAGGAGCTGGAGGATAACTGGATTCAGGCAATAAACTAAAGACTGTACATAAGAGACCTGAAACAAGGCTGATCAAATAAATTTCAGAAAACGACCAGGGGGAAACCTCGATGTAAGGAAAATAACTAGGATAACTAAGAAAAGACTGCAATATCAAAGAAGGAATAAAACATAATATAACATAATATAAATAATCATTGCTGCTCTTAGCAGCAATGAATCCTTAGAACCTGCGCAGTGTCTGAACTGTTTAAAAGCAGTAGAGCTTTCTGAGCTATCTAAAATTTTAGCTTCATCTAAACCTTCTACCTGTATGTTAGACCCAATCCCAACCAAGTTGTTTAAGGAGGTATTCCCTCTGATCAGTGGTCCTATTTTAGACATGATTAATCTATCCTTGGTAAATGGATATGTACCATAGGCTTTTAAAGTAGCTGTTATTAAACCTTTACTTAAGAAACCATCTCTTGATCAAGATGAGTTAGTAAATTACAGACCTATATCTAATCTTCTTTTCTTATCTAAAATTCTTGAGAAAGTAGTTGCTAATCAACTATGTGAACATTTACAAAGTAATGACCTACTTGAGGAGTTTCAGTCAGGCTTCAGAGCTCATCATAGCACTGAAACAGCTCTGGTGAAGGTCACCAATGATATTCTCATGGCCTCAGATAATGGACTTGTGTCTATACTTGTCCTGTTAGATCTCAGTGCTGCATTTGATACAGTTGATCACAATATTCTCCTACAAAGACTTGAGCATACTGTAGGGATTAAGGGAAAAGCATTAGGCTGGTTTAAATCTTATCTGTCGGACAGATTCCAGTTTGTTCATGTTAATAATAAATCTTCCTCAAACTCTAGGGTCACTTGTGGAGTACCACAGGGTTCAGTCCTTGGACCAATTCTATTTACTATATATATGCTTCCGATTGGCAAAATTATCAGACAGCATGGGATTAATTTCCACTGTTATGCTGATGACACTCAGCTATATTTATCCATAAATCCTGATGAATCCAATCAGTTACTTCGACTGCAGTCATGTCTTGATGACATCAAAAGCTGGATGACTTTAAATTTCCTGCATTTAAATTCTGACAAGACAGAAGTTGTAATCTTTGGGCCAGAGTCTTCAAAAAATAAAGTTCTTAATCAATCCCTTAATCTGGATGGCATTAACTTGGCCTCTGGTAATAAAGTTAAAAATCTTGGTGTTGTTTTCGACCAAGACATGTCATTTAAATCCCATATTAAACAGGTTTCCAGAGTTTCCTTTTTTCACCTCCGGAATATCGCCAAAATTAGAAACATTCTGTCCAGGAGTGATGCTGAAAAACTAGTCCATGCATTTGTTACTTCAAGGCTGGACTATTGTAATTCTTTACTATCAGGAAGTCCACAAAATGCAGTTCGAAGTCTTCAGCTGATTCAAAATGCTGCGGCAAGAGTTCTGATGAAAATCAACAAGAGGGATCATATTTCTCCAATTTTAGCTTCCCTTCATTGGCTTCCTGTTAAATCAAGAATAGAATTTAAAATTCTCCTTCTAACGTATAAAGCCCTTAATAATCAAGCTCCATCATATATCAGAGCTCTGATTACCCCGTATGTTCCTAACAGAGCACTTCGCTCTCAGACTGCAGGTCTGCTGGTGGTTCCTAGAGTCTCTAAAAGTAGAATGGGAGGCAGATCCTTTAGCTATCAGGCTCCTCTCCTGTGGAACCAACTCCCAGTTTTGGTCCGTGAGGCAGACACCCTATCTATTTTTAAGACTAATGTTAAAACTTTCCTTTTTGACAAAGCTTATAGTTAGAGTGGCTCATACCCTGAGCTATCTCTATAGTTGTGCTGTGATAGGCCTAGGCTGCTGGAGGACATCAGGGTCTAATTTTCTCACTCTACTGATTTCTACTGTTCTTCAGTCTACTGTTCTCCAGTTTTGCATTGTATTACATTGAAATGACTGTCGTCATTTCAGCTTTTAACTTTTTGCTCTCTCTTTTTTCTTCATAGTAGGTACACCTGGTCTGGCGTTCTGTTAACTGTGACATCATCCAGAGAAGACGGCTCACCCGCTACTACCATCTAATGTAGAACAGATTACTAGATCAATGTGTGCTTCTGTGCTTTTTTGTTTCTCTTGTTGTGTCTCTGTTCTGTCTTCTGTAACCCCAGTCGGTCGAGGCAGATGACCGTTCATACTGAGCCCGGTTCTGCCGGAGGTTTTTTTTCCCGTTAATGGGTGGTTTTTCTTCCCACTGTCGCTTCATGCTTGCTCAGTATGAGGGATTGCAGCAAAGCCATGTACAATGCAGATGACTCTTCCTGTGGCTCTACGCTTCCCCAGGAGTGAATGCTGCTTGTCGGGACTTTGATGCAATCAACTGGTTTCCTTATATAGGACATTTTTGACCAATCTGTATAATCTGACCCAATCTGTATAATATGATTGAACTTGACTTTGTAAAGTGCCTTGAGATTACATGTTTCATGATTTGGCGCTATATAAATAAAATTGAATTGAATTGAATTGAATAAAGAGACTAAGTTGCTAGGACAAGAACCAAAAATTCGGCAGACCGTGACACAAAAGGACAATTAAAATCAGTTGAAAGCCATCACCATAAGAATGATTCAATGAATTTAGACTTCACTGAAGATCTAAGGTAGAAAACCTGAGTTCATCTTAAATGATCTAGAATGATGTTAAATTAGCTTAACTAATTTCATAACCGCATTTGGTATTTATTCAACCCATTCACAATGCAACTCTGAGCAAGATAAAACACTATTTGAGAAAATAATATTTTAAAGCATAATTTGCTAAATACAAAAATCAATATTGATTATTGACACTTAATTTTTATTTAATGTAATTATTTCTTCAGAAATAATTAAGACTCTATAGGTGAAGATTATCAGTCATTCAGGTCATGGTCATTCCAAAAAAGTAAAAAAAAAAAAAAAAAAAAAAAAAACTGGCCTTTTTTTTTTGAAGATGTTTTGCTTCCCTTTCAGAATGCTGTCTCAATTCAAAATGTCTGAAGAAATGTGGAGTTCCAAGCTAAAGTTGACAACACAGGAGCCAGGTTTGGTTAAGGTTACCGCTCTGGTTGAGATAACGCTTTAACACCTTCCATCTGACTCCTGCCTACTAAAAGCCCCTCGTAATTAGTGCTGATGCAATACACCCGTGGCTCGATGTCCACCTGTCACATCCTGCCGGAAAAAGCTGAGAATACGCCGCAACACCCCCACACAGAGCTGAGCACAGATCTGTGTACCTGACAAGTTATGTATTTAACCTTAGAAGCTCTAAGTTTAAAATCACTCATTACTGTTAGAATAGCTTACCTAACAGCAAAAAGAGGAGCCATCAGAGGCAGAAAACCTTTCAGTGGAAAAGGGCACAGGTGGGCGCTACTATATTGCTTACATTAAAGGTCACGTATTTATTATGTGAGCAGACAGTTACTAATGGGCATCTGGGATCCCTTGTTAACTTCTTTTTCCCATAGGCGTTCAGGAATGATGAAACGCATTTGATCGCCTCCACTAAACAATGCACTGATAAGAATGATACCATAAACATTTACTGAGAGGGAGTTTAGAAGAAACAGCCCGACATCGAAAGCAACACAAGCCCCCAGTCCTGATGCTGTAATTCTGCTAGCATTCATTGATCTCATAGGGACGTTTCACCCTATAAACTTCAACAAATGCCTTTAATGAAGAGGTTTATCTGGCTTCTGTAGGCTTGTGGGAACTAAATTTACCCTTTTATCTTTTAATGTTTCTCTCACCTTTGGTTGTTCTTCCTTTTGGTCCATCTCTATATTTGTTAATCAACTCAATTTTATTTATTTCCTTCCACTTCCTTTCTCCTCCTCCTCTTTTCTAATCTATCACTCTCAAACATGCTGCATTCTTCCCCCGATCTCGCCTTGATCACCAGCTCTCCGCGTCTCACCTTGCAGTTCAGTTTTTTAATTTAAGTGGTGGAGTGTTTTCCAGAGTCCAAACACTGACTCGAAGATGTACCACATGGATGACTGCTTTCTAACAACATTGCAGCCTGGGGCAAGCCAACAGAGCTTGCAAGAGGGAAACACCTGAAACTGATCTATTCAGTGGTGGTAACTAAACGTAATACTCTGAGATAAGTCATGTTCAAGTATGAGGTACCTGCCCTGGATTAAAGCATTAGGCTTTTGGGACAGCAAATTTACATTAATGTTTGTTTACTGTTAATGTTTGTTTACTATTAGTAAGTACAATCTCCTAAGTGTACCTAAATAAAAAAAAGGAGAGCATTGAAAGAGGAAACTGTTTACTGAATGTCAGTTATACAGTATACAAAAAAAGATAATATGTTATCAAGAAATACCATGACAATGGATAACATATTAGGTAATAAGGAAAAAGGGAAAATGTGCTTGTAAGACTACCAATAATACTAGGACATTTCAGACAGTTTTAACAATTAAATTAACAGCTCAAAAGTCTGTGAGAGAATTGTTTTCTGTTTTTGCTTTTCTGTTATAGCTATATTTTTTTCACATAATCAAACAAATATATAACATATGACAAATGAGCTGAATAATTAGAAAAAGCTTTTTAAATTATTGCATATATTAAGGGGAGAAAATCTATCCAAAACAACCTATTATGAATGAAGTAATTGAATGAATAGATGTTATTATTCAAATTTTTTGGAAGCTAAGCTTAATTATAATAGTCACGCCAAGCTCTATTTAATGTCAGACCTGTAGTTGAAAAAATTCTGTTAAATGGAACCTGCTGCACAATTCAGGCTAAAATATCTCAGAAGGCAACATACTATGACCTGATCTAAATAAATTCAAAAGCAGAATTTGACATTTATCATTGGCATCTATCTGTCTGATGAGGCTATAATGCCATTTTATCAAGGCTTCAGGACCACCCACAAGATTATTCAAACAGCTCATCCAGGAGGCCACAAAAGAACACAGAACATCTTGGGCACTGCACCGTACTTGATTCAGTTAAGTTCAGTAAATGTAGATTTATTTTTATTTATTCTTTTTGGAAGGTGTGCATCCTGGTAGGTTTAATGTAAAACTAACATTTGAGAAAAATAACTATATACTGACAATCAAATTTGGTGGTGGTACTATGATGGTTATTCTACTTTCCAAAACAAGACTGAGGCCAATTTGCCATGGGAGACCCTACCAGGAGTTAAACTCCGGACATCATAGTTCTCAGAATCATAGCAGATCCCACAAACCCTCCACCATTTTATGGTGGTGAACATGATTCAACAAAGGTGTGATTTATGGTGGGGATTTGACATAATGACCTAATAATTATATTAATAATGAAAACTATATTTTGTTTCTTTTATGTTGCAATTTTGCCCTCACTGTAGAGCCTTTAATTCTTACTTTCTGCTTTGCATGTTTTACCTTTGTGTCTAAATCCTTCCATTTACATTTGACTTTGCAGTTGCGACACTTGAATTTCCCAATGAGGCAAAATAAAGCCCATTTCCATTGCTTTCTATTCTTCTTCTATTTCATGTTTCAATCCTCGTAAAGCGCATTTACAGGGTTTTTTTTTTTGCTATTAATTACGATATGAAGACAGCTTTAAAATATACTATTATCCAAAACACTGCTTTTTCATGATTGCCATGATTGGCAAAACTGCTAAAAGTTACATTTGAAATACCAGATTATTAAAAACAAGGTTTTAATCTCTAACCACACTGTTCCCAAACTCTCAAAAACAATTGCTCTGGACTGAGACCAATTTTTCAGTCACTTGGAAAGTTGAACAAGTAGCTGCGGTTCCAGCTGATTCTCCCTGTAAATAAAAATAATGTATTATTCATCATTTACTAAAGCATAGATAGAAACCATAGAAATCATTACTTTGCGCAGTTAATGGAATTGAGGCTTTAATTAGCAACACAGATCAATACCAATCAATTTTGTTCCTGGAAACGGATCTGAAAGCTGCCAGCTTCTTTACAGTCAAACAGCTAATGGTGTTGCTGTGAAATGTTGCAAACATTGCGTACTTCTTCTGTCGCTTACTTCTTTTCAATGGCTTGGCTTTTATCTTTCCCTCTTCCATTTTCAAATCATCGTCTTCAAACACAACGACAGCTCTTAATAACATTTTAACCAGCATTAGGATAAAGAGATGTTCAATTTAGTGCAGCAGTTAGTACAATTTCAAAGATTTGTCTCAGAAACAGTGCTTACAGTAATCAATAAAACAGAAAAAATATTTGCAGTGTGCCATTCAATATTGTAGACCAGAATGTATTTGGTCATTGGCTTACATCTTGCTGGTATTTCTGGCTCTGCATCAAGCTGGTTTTCTTCCTACCTATGGCATAGATGTTTCTCTATAAAAAAAACAACCAGTACTTCTCCGTGAAAGCTTTATTAACATAAGGGGTTCTCCAAGGGTCAATACTTGGGCCATTACCATTTTATGATCGTCAATCATGCATCCCTTGCAAACCTCACCAATATCCTGATAAAACTGAATTTATCGACTTTGTCACTAAAACCAAAACAACTGCCTGGCTGATATCTTCTTTCAAAGTTCAATAAAACAGAAATGATCATTATAGCACCATCACATATTTCATTTTCATTTATTTGCTTGAACAAACAGAAATAAATGGAAGAAGTGTATCCATAAGCAGACAAAAGAGGATGCACCAAATATTCACTTGGAGATCAGCCACTGATTTGTTTCCAGTTGTTAATCAATTAAGACTGTTGTTCTAAACCAGGGAATAACCTCAGATGCTGACCTCACCCTAGACCCACAAGTAAAATTCATCATACACCTTTGCTCCTTACTGTTAGGGAACATTGCCAAATTCACAAATATGCCGCCTGCTTAACTTGAAAGAACATGCATGTGCTTTTACATATTTCTTCTCGATTAAACAATTGTAATGCCTGTAAGCCAGACTAGACAAAGCCTCTCTAGAACATCTACAAGTTATCCAGAATGCTGTGGACTCGTTATTAATAGGTTCAAACAAGTTTGATAATATAACTTGTGTTTTTTATTCATTAAACTGGTTTCCTATCAAGTTCAGAATTCCGTTTGAAGCATTAGTCCTTGCATACATGCAGGGGAATTGTATTGTTAAATTGTAATGACTGATGCTGGGGAACTCGATACTCAGCCGGACACATAGTTACGTTTCTTTAAAAGGTTTATTGTGAGGGATGAATGGTGGCAGGTTCACAGTGCCTTGTGACTTTATCTGCAAAAAGCACTTTTCAAATAATTAACCCCTTCTTAATCCTTAGAGGAATAACTAATTCCTCTAAGGATTAAGAAGGAGGACCAGTTACTAGCATGCATCACCAGACAGGCATGGAAAAATAAACATCTAGCATTAACAGTCTTGAATGTTAATATATGCATTAACAAGAAAAAACACCTTTTTGAATGTAAAGCACTCATTTACATATATGTTATTGTATATTGTCATATTTGTGCAAACAGAATGATTATTGTCCTTGCACGTAAGGCTTGTTGAAAATGCTAAAAAGTAGAGGAAAGAGCAATCTACGTTAACAAATGAACGGGACTTGTTCACTGTAGGGAGAAAAAGAGATTAAACATCTTAGAAAGAATGACAAATTATGAAATTCATACGTTGGCTGGGGGGGAGACTCCAAATGACGCAAGTCAAGGTGAAATTATAATTGGGGGTGATACAAAATTAATTTATCTCTTAGTTCACTTTATTATCTTGGATCTAGTCCACTAATGGCAGTTACATAATTCCCGAGTGCATTGGATGCCTCTTCAGCTGTTTTATTCTCTTCCTTCTTCGATTTATGGGTGTTGACTTTTTCTTGCAAGCTGAAGAAAGGAAAGAGGGCATTTCATCTGACAACAAGGCCTGAGACTCTTTAGGCACTACTCAAGATGAAGTGTTTGTTGAAATGTCCTAAATAACTCTAGTGCAAAGGAAAATGACAAACAATTTAGGGAGTGAAGGCATAAATTAAAGACTTCTGATATTACATAAAACTGCCCAGACTTTCATGGAAATTTGAGATAACTTAAAGCAGCACTGTGTAAGTTTTGACCCAAGTTGGTCAAAAGAGGTGGCAATCAAAGGAGAAGGACCTAGACGACCATCTTGGCGTCTTTAAAACAAAACTACAATGCTTAGAACACAGAAATACGTTTAGAGGTGTCCCCTCTGAGCCAAAAAGGGGTTAATAGCAGAAACTCATAACAATGCACTGGGTTTGATTGAATTGTTAATATTAAGTGGAAAATTAGTGACAAGAGAAGGCAAATTAGGAAACACTGGTTGGAAAAGGAAAAAGGGACCACAATTAATTATAGTGAGGAGAGTCTTTTGAAAAACTTTCAAAACACCAGCTGGAGACCACAGCTTGAAGTTGGGAAAAATTAGCTGTATTATTTGACTACTTTTGTTTTTCTTAAAGATCAACTTTTCGCCCCTACTAAGCCAGTAACTCCTGCCAGTACACAAAACCACACCCTTTATATATAATTATTATTTTATTATTATTATTATCATAATAAGACAAGACCTCAATTACTTAAGCTGTCTCCCTCTAATGAACTCATTGTTTAGAGAGGCCCAGTCCAATTATAAGGGAAGGTAGTGTATGCACTAATTGATTTCTCCATTCATCAGTTGTTGAGGTCGTTACCAGAATGGCAGCTGTGATGAGGATCTTGATCAAAAATGAATAATTTAAGCAGTGCCATGAGGCCAGGAAAAGCAGACGAAATGAAATAAACTTTAAAAGTTAGATGCAATCAAATTGAAGACTTAGTAAAGTGGAAAAGAAAACTTTCCACCGACTTAATGAATTTTAAGATGTCACAGAGTGGTAATTTTATTTGACATGGAGAAAAAAAGAATTAAAGAAGAGTAATTTAAAATTAGTTATGTTTTTTTTTTTTTTTGGACTCATGAAAACATCCAGAATGGTTGATCAAATATTAATTTTAGTCTCTGGTCAGTTCTGTTTCCGATCAACTTCATTTGCCGACCTCCAGTCGGAAAACTTAACGGAGAGGAGGAAAATGATAAAATATTTCTCGTGTCTGAATTGTCTCTATCGAGTGCTGGAGTTCTCTTGGGTCCTTCATTAAGATGCACCAGAGCAATTAATGAGCTCATTAGATTTAGCAATCATCTAATCAGCGCATGGATAATATGTCTGACTTGGAATAGAAATTGGAACTCATCAAACAAACAAATCAACAGTTGAGGTCATTAGGAGGATGTTGATGCGGAAGGCTGAAACATTTCTACAACCTTGTATTCCCTTCTCAAACCAAATGGGGTAATTTGACATCTTAACGGAGATGAGCAGAGGGAAAGCGGCATTTGTTTAAAAGACAACTGCCACAGCCATTAACAAGAATTAAGTTCAAACAACGTCTTATATTTTAGAATTGGACTCTTTTAAATCTTCAAATCCTTAATGAGTGTGACATCAAGGTTTCGGCTGTTGGCAGCAAAATCAAATCAACTCAGAGGACAGCAACATCAGGTCTACCAGAGAGGATTCCTAAAATAACATGTTGCTCTTTCTGGACCACGTGGTGCACATTGAGGGAGTCTCAATATTGATATTTACCAGAAACCTACACACACATTGATCCAACAGCAGAGAGTTTGCGTTCCAGTGGGTGATGTGAATCAAAATGCAGATACTGATCCGAGTTATTTGGCGTCTAAGTCGGCCAAGTAAACTTGCAGAAAAAAAAAAAAAAATCAAGCCTGCATCTAACAAAGAGGAGAAAACATAAGGAGGAAAAAATATTGACATCCAATGTATGTCAGGAGTTCCTTTGTGTTTCAAATCTAACAACGCTCTCAGGCAGCGACTGGTTCATTCCAAAGACAGAACATCCAGACGGAAGCTGAGCGGGGCTGTGTATACCATCCAGTATAGTGAGGACTGCTCAGACTCCTAAATCAGGAAAAAAACAAACAACTACATAAACTCACAGGAGGGCCTGCAGCTTGGGGCAAGATTCAGCAGTCCACTTTCAGCTTAAAAACAAAGGACACACTTTTGATGACCATTTTGGAAGAGGGGTAAAGGAAGCCATCTTGGTCAAAAGACAAAAGCCACTTCAAGGGGGGGTGGGGGGGGGGGGGGGGGGTGCAAACATTAATGTGCTTTGAACCTCATTACAGAGAAATTATATGAGCAGCCTCATCATGATTCAGGTTGCCTGTAATGCAGGTTGCCTTTGGAAGACCACAGAGAAGATTTATAGATGGAGTGAAGGATGACATGAAGGTAGTTGGTGAGAGAGAACATGATGCAGATGACACGGTAAGATGGAGACAGATGATACGCTATGGCGACCCCTGAAAGGGAAAAGCCCAAAGAAGAGGAAACGGCTGTGTCTCAGGGATAAACTCTGGTGAGTACATCTTAGTGGGGGATCCAAACTTTGACTGGTTGTCATTAATCTCAGACAGCCCAAATATCTATCTGTGACTCACTGAATCTAAGTCAATTAATAGACAGCCCAATTCACCATAACATTAGTAAGTGCATAAGTGCTGCAGACAAGCGTACTCATGCTGATGTTTTTGGGAAACAATCAGAATGACCAATGTGTAATTGCAGAGCTCAGAAATGTCAAACTCCCCAAAACTAAGCCACAAATTCTACTCAAAATAGATTTTAAGCTTTTTTTTATTGGTCTTTTTGTATAATCTGTCTATTTTTCAGTGGAAATTAATATGTATCCTTAATAACATTAAGTAGGCCTGGAGGTTATGTATGATGAATTCTTATATTATTTTTATAGGATAAAGAGGCAAAATAATCACTGGTTTTCCATTGAAATTGAAGCCCTCTTGTCAGGTACCTGGTTCAGGTCAGCTGTGGTGGATCAGTTGTTCTTACCTTCCTCCTGCAGGGTGGGACAGGTGGACGCCGGCAGCAGGTGTTTCCAATCTGTCTAATCTAAAGGAAAATTTAAGTTGGCTGGCGACAGCAGCAAGGCTCAGTCTTAGTACCCATGTTCTTCAAGATCTACATTATTGAGCACTGTGCAGATTTGCCAAAAGTATCCTGCCATTTTTTATACGGAAGATATGTCAATTTACTTGTATTTACACTCAATCAAAGTTTGAGTGTTTGCAGTCTCCCTATGATGCATTACAGGTTGGTGTGTCTCAAGTAAAGCTGATTTTAAAAGTTTAAAATAATAAAATCCAACATAATGTTTGTTTGTTTTTTGTTTTGTTTTTCAAATTCATCCTTTCCCTCAGAGAACATTCCACTTCCACCGCCGACCCAGGGCAGCACCCAAAAACATTCTCCCCAATGAACCAAATTCAGATACATTCCTAAATAAATTAGATTTCAACTTTTTATTCTTCCAGTTTTTAACTATTGCTTTTTGCTAAGCTTAAAAATACCAGAAGGTTGTGGCATTTATTTTGTTACAAATACACTTTTGTGACATCACCAAGAAGGCAAATGAGGGGCAAATGTGGACAGTGAGCTGTAGAAATGTTGACAGGCGTAGCTGCCCACCAGGCATTCAGACTTCTTCTGTTTCCCTGGGAATTTCTGTTTCCACCTGGACATATTTCCAACTAAAATTGTAGTTGGGGACAGGAAAAATAAACATGTAGAAAAATTTTGTATCCCACTGATATCAAGTGTCTGCGAAACTACTTAAGAGTACACAGGTTTAAGGAACCTGATTAAAACTATTTTGCCTCCAACCAAACTCCATGAAAAGGTCAACTACTTAAGAAATCTAGAGTCGATACATTGATTCACCCAGTAATGAGGCTATTGAAGTTACTTGTTCATTTAGCTAATTCTATTCTTTTCAGTTCATTTAAAATGTATATAAATGTAATGCTAAATCAAAGACTGTATAGGCAAAAACACAGATCTAATTTTAAGCAGTCAGCCTCTTCTAAATGAAGTTTGATCTACATGATCAATGAATAGCTTCACAATCCTCTTACCTTATATGGACTGAACTTTATTTCATCCATTACTCACTATTAATTTAACTTTTTCTCATCTACCATCTTTTGGGGAGGTTCCTAGGCTGCTTAGGTCAGTTACCTGAAATTAAAACCCCAATCATAAGTGTTATTCTGAGCCAATTCCAAAAGACTTTCCAAATTAGTCCCAACATTCAGAGTTGTTGTTTTTGGGAAAAAAAATCATTTTGATGTAGTGTTTGATGTCAAAATGTCAACTGTGTAATGCAGTAGGTGATGTCTTCGCTATGCATCGTACTGCATATACATGCACTGTCTTGTCAGCTCTAAAAATATTTTGGGAGTTTATGCATTCCAAAAGAAAGGTGCATCCGCTGTTATGATTATTTTACCTGCACAGAACAAGCAAGTCGATGGAGGAGACGGCACTTCAGACCTGAGAGGAGGAAGAAGAGGTTTGCTTCAGTGGAGATTGGAGGAAAAAAGGGTATAAACAAATGTCAACTGTACAGGAAGGACTCCTCGGGACTAGCAGAGGTGTCATGATTAGCTCAAGCGTGGCATGTGAGCAGCCTGATGCAATTTACAGTGCCAGGGGAGCAGGAGCACCTGCCAAAGCACACATTCACAAGTGCAGAGTTAGTCAAACAGAAAAGTGAGAATAAACCCAGGAATAAAAAATCTGATTATGAATCATTGATAAACAATGACACTAATATGTTTAAAACCATGGTGTCCAACATTAAATTTGGCTTATGAAGTGCCAAAAAGATACTTAAATTTCTTCAGTGCACAAAGTGTCTTTCAATGAAAGTCATAAACACATTTTGTGGTTCCCTCTATAATTTTCTCTTTGTGTCTGTTACCTAACAAAAAGGCGTAAACACAATTTTGTCTGAAAAAAAAAAGGTCACCCATCCAAATAACTGAAATCAGGTTTGCCAATCGTTTGTGTACAAAATCCAGCTCCTAGGCATGCAGACTGCTTATTCAAACATTTTTTTTTTAAATTAGTCCTTCTTATGGCCTCAGAGAATTCCAGCAAAGAAGTGTGCATCTCTGCAAATATCATTGCTGTTAAATGTTCCACAGTTAACTGTTATAACTCAAGAGCACTGGGTAGAGAGCTTCATGAAAATGGACCTCCATGCCTGAGCTGCTGCATCCCAGCTTTAGATTAATCAGAATCAGAATCAACTTCTTTCGCCAAGTATGTGGGCACAAACAAGGAAATTGACTTCAGATTCCTTGTTTGTACCTAGAAACCTGCCGAATAAAGTTGATTTATGCAAAGATTTGTGCAACAAGTGCACTGTATAGTTGGACCCAGTGATGGGAAGCATGCGACTCACCGATATCTAGAGTTAAGACATGTTTTCCCAGAGTTGCATATTTTGCCTCTCTGCCTGGCAATCCAGTAGATGAGACGGCATTTGGTATTTGCAAAGACAATTGCATCTACTTGTCTGTATTGTGTCAAGTACAAAGTTTGGTGCAAGGGGAGGATTACTGTATGGACTTGATGGACTCGGCTTCTTGACTCCATAGAAAGGAACTCTTACTGCAACAGCGTACCAAGACCATTCAGACATTTTTTGCTCGGAGGTAGTGAGGATGGCCCCTTTCTGTTTCAACATGAGTGTGGACCAGTGCACGAGATTTCATACTGTGTATAGGTGTGGTTTAAATTAGGCTTTTAGCAAAGAGCTGCAAATATGGAGAGCCCTGATATTGTAAGAAAAAAGCCAAAAATAACACAAATATAACATTTATGAAATGCACAAACTGACAAAAAAATGTAAAGGAATAATGTTGCCTTCAAAGCTGTTTTTGCCATTTATGTATGATATGTACACTTTCAAGAATCACTGATATTTTAGGCTGTTTTTTTTTTTTTTTTTTTTTCATTTTGTGGTAATGACGGACACAATTACAAATCCCCTCTGAAGCTTTTGGAGATAGCCACCATGTGACAGGGCTGTCACTGCTGCAACACTACAATTACTGCTCAGAAGAAGGAGGTTTTCAAAAGGATGATTAAAGCGGTGCACAGGCAGATGGGTTTAAACGAGGGAGTCTGACAGAACTTTAATCAGGCACAAAGTAAAATCACAAACTGTTGTTAGTGACACGAGGACTCCTTAAGTAAAGTCTGTAAAATTATTACATCGGTGTATTTCCACTGCACTGCTTCTACAAAAAAGTGCTACGTTTACATTTTACGGATGCTTGTAAATATATTTATACCATTGAAACTCACCGGACGCAACTGTTGAAACTCTTAAAGTTTTAAGACGACATATAAACAGGAGGGGGAACTGCTGGTCCTCCGGTGCAGTCAGAACCACATGGAGCTCAAACTGCTCAAGATTTGGAGAAGATGAAGGACTTCCAGAGAACCACACACACACACACACACACACACTGTCTATGCTGTGGATCACTTCCGGGTTCCTAGTAACCACTCTTTCTCTGGACCTGAGCCGGTCCTCACACAGAGACGCCATTCGGAGGAAGGCCCAATAGACACTGTACTTCCTGTGCTGGTCACCTTTTAAACTGTCATCAGGCAGTCTGTTCTGTGTTCACACCTCACTGGTTTGTTTTATCCAGACAAAGCGGACGGGTCCAAACTGCAATTAACAACTCTAGAATCATGAGTCTTTATTGTTATTATGTAACCATAAGGACATTTTTGTGAGACATTGACTCAGAATGCACATGTAACACACACGCACAAGTTAAAAACACTTATAACGTATCTATTTTTAAGACTAATCTTAAAACTTTCCTTTTTGACAAAGCTTATAGTTAGAGTGGCTCATGTTACCCTGAGCTATTTCTATAGTTGTGCTGTGATAGGCCTAGGCTGCTGGAGGACATCAGGGTTTAATTTTCTCACTCTACTGATTTCTACTGTTCTTCAGTCTACTGTTCTCCAGTTTTGCATTGTATTACATTGAAATGACTGTCGTCATTTCAGCTTTTAACTTTTTGCTCTCTCTCTTTTTCTTCATAGTAGGTACACCTGGTCTGGCGTTCTGTTAACTGTGACATCATCCAGAGAAGACGGCTCACCCGCTACTACCATCCACCGTAGAACAGATTACTAGATCAATGTGTGCTTCTGTGCTTTTTTGTTTCTCTTGTTGTGTCTCTGTTCTGTCTTCTGTAACCCCCAGTCGGTCGAGGCAGATGACCCTTCATACTGAACCTGGTTCTGCTGGAGGTTTTCCTTCCCGTTAAAGGGGAGTTTTTCTTCTCACTGTTGCTTCATGCTTGCTCAGTATGAGGGATTGCAGCAAAGCCATGTACAATGCAGACGACTCTTCCTGTGGCTCTACGGTTCCCCAGGAGTGAATGCTGCTTGTCGGGACTTTGATGCAATCAACTGGTTTCCTTATATAGGACATTTTTGACCAATCTGTATAATCTGACCCAATCTGTATAATATGATTGAACTTGATTTTGTAAAGTGCCTTGAGAATACATGTTTCATGATTTGGCGCTATATGAATAAAATTTAACTGAATTGAATTATAGATAAAAGTGGAAAAATAAGCAGAGGAGGAAGAACACACTCAGTAGAAAAACACAAGTATTAAATATTTTACACTCCTTTTTTTATTGAAGATGTGAGAATCTTTGAAAGAAACCATATGTACATGGAAATGTAGCTTGTGCTATTTGCATAGAGCGCAGCTTGTGCTGAGAAAGTCTATGAATAAATAGACCCCCAGTCTATGAGCTGCTGCCTGCAGGGGGCGATTGCCTCAACAGCTTTGGGAAATAAACTGTTCTCAAGTCTATTTGTTTTTCATTTAATGTTCCCGGATCGTTTTCCTGATGAAAACTGGACAACCAATGCGTTGCCTGGTGAGGTGGGATCTATGGCAATGTGTCTGGCGCTTTTCTGTACTTGTGCAGCAAAAACCTAATCTAGATCTGTTAGACAGCATCCTACAACACCCTGTGCTGTCCTCACCACCCCTTCCTCCTCTATGCTGTGCAGCTCCCCTACCACGCTGTCACGTTGAGACACAGAATACCTTCAAATGTGGCTCTATAAAGGTTTATAAGCAGCTAATTAGAAAGTTCAGTTCGTTTAATTGTTTTTGTGCGCAGCAAGTTTCAAGATTCCTCCTTACTTTAGTATGAGAGCTGCACGCTCTTTCGACCTTGAGGCCCCTGGCGACTGGGACACAAAATGTTTACAGAGTACGAATATGCAGAAAGAATTTCATAAAAAATGTCCCAGCACAAATGATGACACCCTAATCATCAGTACTGCAGGAGCAGGAATGAATGAAGCCAAAGCATCAATAATAGAACTTCCTTGAGTGTTGGGTGTATAAGGACTCAATCCATGCAGACGTGTGTATTTATCAAGCATCAGTACAGCGTGTGATGCAAAAAAATATTCCCAAGGCAAAGGGGAAGTAAATGATGTTTGACAAATCTGAAATTATGCGTTTCTGTTGGTGTGCATTAGCACGTTGGAGTGAATTTGTTTACTCGATGAAGAGAGCGACTATCAGAGAGAGTTTGTGAGTTTGTTTGAACAAGGAAAGTGATCTCAACAGAGGCTATGTGTCTGTCTGAATTTTCAGCAGTTTTGCCTTTGGAGAAATTTTGGAAGTAATAGGAAGTATTAAAAATATGATTTTGTAAGTAAAACCAGAAATGACATGGGTAATAACATAGCTGCATAGTGACCAAACTAAGAGATTTTGTCGCCCACCAAACAGTATGATCAAGGAGAATTATGCTTACAGAAACAGAAATAAGAAAACACACTTAAAGACTTAGACGCTATAGTTAAATTTTCAATGTCCTTAGCAGTTAATTTCATGCAAATACTTCAACACCTTTACAGACAAACAACAGAGGCATTCAGGTGAAAAAAGCCCTTTATTCTGCATTTATCAGGCATTTATTTGTCAATATAATATTGGACATGTCATAAGAATTTCCACGCTTACACAATAGAAGCAGTAATTTTCAGTGACAGTTCTGTTTGTGAGCAACAGCTTTTGAAGCAATTCAGAGATGCACAGAGGGGTGTTGTTGCTAATGGAGCCGAGGGCCTATTCAGAGATAATGTCGTTGAGTGTTTGACTCGATGCTGAAAGCCAGCACTCAGCTCTCATGGTAAATCAGCAAAAGAGTCCCAGTTTTATCCATAAAGATGGACATGAATTGTTCTTTTTTTTGTGAAACAAAAACTGACGTTCAATGTGTTTTTCGGCGGAGATTTATTTTGCATCTCTTCCACGTTTGTCTGTTTTAAAACTGCAAACATAATATGTCATATGGCTTTAAAAAGGTGTAATATTTAATGAACCTTTTCACATTTTTTCATGCAACTATTGCAACATCAGGTTGACTTTACTCTGATACCATCAAATAAAATCTAGTGCAATAAATTGCCTTCAGGGGTCATATAATTAATAAATAGTAACCTCCTATAGAGTTACTATTTATGAATCTCAGTATAAGTACAGCTAACCTCTGAAGACCTGTCAGGTCTGTTAAAGAATCTTAGTTAACAAACAGCATCACGAAGACCAAGGAACACACCCAGCAGGTTAGAGATTTAGTTGCACCGAGGTTTAAAGCACAGTTAGGTTACAAAACAATATGCAAAGCTTTGAGTATCTCGCAGACCATCGGCTATGAATAGAGAGAGTAACTCACAGCTGCAAACCTAGCAAGATCTGGCATTCCACCAAACTGACAGAACAGGCAAAAAGAGTGTTGATCAGAGGAGCAGTCAAGAGGCTAACATGTAACACTGGAGGCACTGCAGAGTCACACACCAGTGGCCTCATGTACGAAGGAGTACAACTAAACGTTGGCGGTAGGCATAACCTGTGGCGCACAAAAAAATTCTGATGTATGAAACCATGCGTAGATGGGTCACCGCAGGAGTTCCCATGATAAATTCCAATATGGTAAATGGCTTGTACTTGTATAGCGCTTTAACAAGTCTTGACGACCTCCAAAGTGCTTTACACTACAGTTCAGTCATTCACACATTCACACCCTGACGGTGGCGAGCTATGTTAGTAGCTACAGCTGCCCTGGGGCAGACTGACAGAGGCAAGGCTGACATACAGCGGCGCTATGATAATATGCGTGGAATCGGACCCCCCTGCACGTGTACCTAGGGCCACCCTGTCCTCGCCCCTAATTACATATACACATCAGTGAAAATACCCAGAAGTCAAATAACGATGACAACAGTGCTGTCAGACAGTCGCAGAGACACCTCGAGGGATCGTTGTTGTCAATTGCAGCAAAGCAACAGCCTCTTGAGTGACTTCAGCGACTCTTTAAAGAAACTGGTTGAAAATAAAAAGGTTTGTCTGCCCATACCCGTTTGGTTCTAAAATGTTTATCAAATTCAAACTGCGCTGTTTGTCTGCTGAATTGAGCTTGATAATGATTTAATTCTTATCACTGCATTGGAGTGAATGTGCCTCCCATACTTCAATGAGGAAATCTGTCCTCACACATACCATGTGGAGTATTTTAAATCTTTAAAACAATCAGAGCCTGCTCTTATTTAATTCCAGACACAACTATCATAATGAGAATATTTCTAATTATTATGATAATACAGCGGAATCTTGAGTTGAGCAACATGAGTGCAGTCATAGGTCTGATTCGATTTGGAATACAGCTCCTTGCTGCAACTGAGGGCTACGATTCAGTACTTCATTGTATCCGGACAACATATGGAAGAGATCATCCCAAGGGGCAGGATTGGGACAGCTCGGGGATGTTAACTACCCAACCTGTCAGTCAACTCCATCTGAAAAGCTCCAGTTGCAAAGGCAGATGTAGATGGATGTAGAACTGGAAACAGCCACGGTGGCGCATGGCACTTCCTAGATTCCCTGTTTCCGTGTAACGTTGGGGCCAGTTAAAAAATAATTGACCAGAGCAATCTGAACCGGTTTATACGCCACTCATCATCATGAGGCAGCAGATCAGTAGGATCTCTGATCACATGCTCCTCCTGCATTTATCCATCGGCTACGTCCTCCAGCAACGCCAAGCTGCCACCGTTCCACAATTACAGGAATTCATCTGCTGATCAGTTCCTGTTTTCTTTTTCAGTGAGAATGAAAGAGCCCATTAGATGATTCACATGCATTTCATGCACCTTGGCCCACAGACCGAAATGCATTTACATCTATGTAACAAAAACAGAGGAATATTCACAGTTTACATCTGATTGTGAGGTTGTTTTCATCATTTCGAGGTTGTTATGTTTTTTATGAGAGAAATGTGATTGTTTTTTGTTCAGATTTATCCCATAAAACCTCAAACTTGTGAAAAAACACAATTCTCTATGCTCCTTCAGTTAAATACAGTTGAATGGCATTATATTTCAGTGGATTTGGGTGGGTTTTAGTCAGTGGCGGCTGGTGAAAAAAAATCTTGGTGGGGCTGGCCAATAGATTTCCCTGCCTAACCCAGTACATGCATTTAAATTAAAAGTCGGAAAATTACTACGATTCCACAATAAGCATTTAATTAATAAAAAAAAAAAAACATTGTTCACAAAGGATTATTTTGGTGTTTTTGTCTTATTAATCCTTTTCACAGACTCATGCCAGAGGGTTTGCATACATTGTACATGTACGTATATTATTACAAAACAAACGTTTACGTCTTGACTATAATATATGTATCCTAATTTTTTAATTATATAATGATTTAAGTAGTAGAACAATGACTAGTGCAAAATTAAGTTGTATTTACCGGAGATGAAGTGTAGACTGCAAATTCTATCTTAGTATGATGGCTCCCACAGTCCATTGGCATCCTGCATCCTTTTCATTGAAATGATCCATTTCTTTCTTATTTCTTTGTCCTTCGGTAAACGAAACAAACGTACATCCGACGATTTGGAATGCTTCTGTGTGCAACCGGGAGCACAACAAGTCGTAGGCATTGTTTAGATTCCAAAAATAAACTAAAAGTACGCTCTAATTCACCCGTTTTGTCACGCTGGTAAGCGAAAACAGTGCTGTGTTTGCCGTCCAACGTTACCCGGATGTAGCGCGGATGTAGCTCGTGATGTCACGCGTGAAGTGCACCTATCACTGTGCAGCTAGGGCTACTACTCCAGGAGCCCCAAAGCCATTCATTTTGGCGATGCTGATTGGCCAAATATTTATAAATCTTCCCTAGCAACAGTATACGATTGGTTATTTCACTACACTTGTAGGGCTACTTCAGTCACAGCCCCAAAAGTGTAGAGGAAGAGAAATGATACGTTCTGTTGGTGGAAATGCACTGTTAAATGATAGAGTAAATCAGTAGAAGTGTTTTAATAATTCTTATTACATGTAGCCACGTACTATTAAGTAAAAACTGACATTAATAATACTTTTAAAATCTATATATATTTTGACTTCTCCCCTCCACATCTAGGGAGGGCAGCGCCCGAGCGCCCCCTATGGGCCAGCCGCCACTGGTTTTAGTACTTTGGGGTTTTTAACCGTCGATTAAAGACGTTTGTGTTGTTGCCGCACATTGTTAACCTGGAAAGCCATATTGATAATGTGTAGCACTTTCCATTCACCACATTATCAATCTGGGACTGCTCATATAAAACATGTTCGGGGAAACGACAGACATTCAGCAAAACTTTCCGAGCTGATTGAGCGAAGCGACCCCTAGTGCCCGTCTACCAAAGGTTGGTTTTAGCCAATCACGGTATCAAATGAAAATAAAAGCAGCAGCCGCCATGAGAAACCACAAGAAGTTAAGCTAGTTCTTCTTGCTGTTCTTCTTTCAAAGATGAAATTGTGGATTCTTACAAAACAGATGTGATAGCAGCCACTACTTGTGCATCCTCCTGCACTGCCAGGTTTATTTTGGATCGGTTGTGGGCTCGGCAGCTCTTGCTTTGGTCAGCTGTATGTCCCACCTTTAACCATAATACTGCATTGGGATTGGACCGAAGTGTTTTTACTTTGATCCCGAACAATTGAGGCAGGAGCAGTACAAGATGGATTTTTGTGTGTTTGTGAACGTAAAAATACTGCGAGAATTCATCTTGCAGGCAAAGTTAACATATTTTCACGGCAGGTGAAAAATTTGCGTGGATTACCGCACATTTCACACATTGTTGATTATTGTACATGCTAAATTGGGCATTAAACATTGGGCCACATGTTTTTTGTGCATACACAGACTTCGTACACAAGGCCCCAGACCTAAATGCAATTGAGGATCTGTGGGAAGACTGGAAATTTTCATGTTCACAGATGCCCTCCATCCAAACTGGCTTAGCTTGAGCTAGGGAAAATTAGCAAAAATCCTAAATCTCCAGATGTGGAAAGCTGGAATAGACATCTCCAAAAAGATTTGCGCCTGTAGTTGCAAAGATCATGCATCATGCTGTTATGGCCAATGTTCATATTGTAGACCGAAAGTTGTCTGTGGGGGTTGAAGTGTTGACTTGCGGCATTTATTGGAATTTCTTGCTAATAAAAGCCTTTTTGCAATCCCTGTTGAAAAAAAAAATTGTAGCTCTGACTGTAAATTGATCTACAATTGAGACTTCAGAACACATTGTCTATGAAACTATTTAGAAAGCTTTGGTAAAAGTTTGTTTAATTCAGTTTGAATGAACTGAATCAAATGAAATTCTGCTTTGTTTGAAACAATGAAATTTTATATTTGTCATAAAAATCCACACGACTCTGGAATATTACTTTGTTGTTCTTTAGGTGGTATGCTCAGCCAAACTGTCAACATTTATGAAAGAGACAACTAATGTGTTAGTATCAATCCCAAAAGAATTGTAAACATACTAGTGCAACAACAGCTTTCTTTAGTACTCTAATGTTTAGAGGTTTCATTTCAAATGTCCTTCTTGAAGGTGTGTGAATGTTTATACCTAAAATTTATTCTCGTGATAATATAGTAGGTGAGTCCAGTCAAGGCCTTTCTACCGGCTCCAAAATGGAAACAGACCTTACCCCAGGCAAGGTTTGTGTGCAGTGCATGGCTTCATGGCACCTGCAACCTGTGTTTGACTGGAAGACATATTTTTGTTAGGCTGTTAGAAGCGCTATATATTTTATTTCCATACATACAAGGATCTGAGGAAGTTCTCATCTCACATGTTATCAAAAAAAATACTTTGATTTGAAAAACAACAATATGAAGATAATTGCATATCACAGTAAAATCACATATTGTTTTTTTTTTGTTTTTTTCCAGCTATTGCACAAAACATTTCCTGATGATTCTTCAGGGGGAAAAAAAACATCCACAGGTGCATATCAGTAACTAATAACGTGATTGAAAAGTTTAGTTCAGTAATTAAAGTAAAAAGATTAAACTCATATATCACCTAGAGCTATTACATTAGCTTTTATGATTATGGCTGACAGCTAATGAAAACCCAAATTTTGTTCCTCAGATGAGAAGACTATTGCATTACACCAATAAATACATATTGGCCTACTAAAATAATTATTTACAGGACTGCACTGTAGGTGCACTCAAGTTTTTGATCGAACTCCTTCTGGATGAACTACTGCATCACCATAGTTTTGCATGGAGATCATCAACCTGTGGCTCTGCTAAGTTGTTAAGGAGGGCCAAAGTTGCTTTGATTTGCATTGTTGTGTCTCTGATCTTCCTCTTGATGCTAACCTCTAGATTTTCTATGGAAATTAGATTAGGTGAGGTCATCAAAGCTGCACTTGGTACTTTTGGCAGCATAGGCACTAAGGTTTTGATGATATAAAAATATCAAACTCCATACTAATATTAAGAGAAATACCTAATACTTGATATCACTGTTAGTACCATCGCAACATGTTTTGAAGGTACAGAGTTATTTCTTTTTTTCATTAATATGATTAATTAAAGAAGAATGAGCAAAAGAGTTAATCAGGATGGACGGACTCTCGCTGTTGTCATCAGCGAGGAGGAATTCCAACAAACACTACTTAGAGAATGATACTCTTTTAACTTTCTTAATTAGGGGGAAACCTATAGGTAGAAAACAATTCAGTCCTCATTTAGAAAAATACATCATCTAAAAGTGTCACTTCCTTTGGGCAAAACAATAGAAAGAATAAAACATAGGACAAGTATTAATATATCTTATGTAAGTATGAACCTTTGATTCAGTTATGTAATTATTTCATTTTATTATAATTGCTTGTCTTAGGTATGCCACTGTGTGCTTCCATTTACCTGTCACGTATGTGCCAGATCCATGTTTTTTTAGCAGTGTCATCAAGGTTCTGGTTCATGCAAATTAATTCAGCAGTAGTTCTGTACAATTCTGGCTCATATCTCATTAATTACAAGTCATAGTCATAGACAGCTGACAGAGTTCTGAAGAGTTTAAATATAAATATGTGAAAAGGGAAATAAAAATATTTTTTAAATACATACAAAAGACATGGTTGAGTTGGTTCAAATATGCATAGGGTTTGATACAAGCAGCCAAAATTAGCTTTCTCTGGAGGGCGGCTAGACTCATCCTTAGAGAAAGGATGAGTCAAAGTAGAGCCACGACTTGTGTGCATTGAAAAGAATCCATAGAGGTGATTCGGACACCTGATCAGGATTCCTTGTGGATGCATCCCTTTGGAGGTTTTCCCCCTGGGATCAGAACCCATGTAAGAACCAGAACTTTCTGGAGGGACTATATATCTCGTCTGGCCTGGGAATGCCTTGGGAACCCCCAGAATGAGCTTGAGTATGTTACTTGGGAGAGGGATGCCAGGGCTTCCATCCCAAACATGTTACCCCACGACCTGTACTTGAATAAGCATGAGACAATGGATAGGTGGATGGATGAATATGGACACTCTGTTAAATGTTCATCAGAGCGACTGGGGGGCGCAACTGTTTATGGGGCCGCTGCTTTTTGTAAAAAGCACACTGTATTGCTGACCTGAAGTTGAAAGCCTAAACAGTTTCTCTGCAGGATGTTTGGAATCAGCAGAGATGTTAGCTGCAGTAAAAAAGACAGAATATTTTAAAGTGCAGAAGATGAGCAGCAGCTCCTGTGGAAGGTTGTACTGCAAGAAGTACAATCTCTGCTGGGCTTTCTTCGGAACCATAAATATGTGTAAGGACTCTCTCAGGTCCGGAGAAAGGGTGGCTCCTAGAAACCAGAAGGAATCCACAGCAAAGCGTTGTTGAGCATGGTTAGAGGAGACAATGTGGAGGGGGGGGGGGGGGGGGGGGGGGGTTCTCAGGAAGTCTACTATCATCTCTAATCTGTTGAGCGGGTAAAGCTCAGGATGTTATGACTACACCAGTGGACCAGCTGATCCACCTCTCCTCGGTATGCAGACCCGTCGCCGTCCTGGATCAGACCAATAACTGTGATGTCTTCTGCAAACCTCAGGAGTGTCACAGATGGGTAACCTACGGTGGAGTCATGGGTGTACAGAGAGAAGAGTGTGGAGAAAACACACCCCAGGGGGCGCCGGTGCTGATGGTTATTGTGCAGGGGAAAATGATCATTCTCCCCTGCTGCTGCAGGTCAGTAACCCTAGAACAGGTAGCTGGTGATCCACTGATGATTACAGGCCGCCACTGTGAGTTGGTGTGAGCTTAAAAAAGGAGGGGTTACACTGGCTTGTTATTTCACTAAGAAGCAGCTGATTGAGCTGTCAGCTTGTTAACATTTTCCTGCATCACTTTGTGCTACAGCATAAGAGTGTTGCATGATTAGAACAGGGTGTGGATTGATTCAGAAATGCACACCCAGGAAGGGCATCTTGATGGGAGAGTTCAGAGTGACAGAACGCCGACATCGAGCTATGTGTGTCCGTGAAACTAATATTTACACAAATAGCATTAGCTCATGTCATCTGGGAAGTTCATGACTTCACTGCTGCAGATACAAGAGCTTCGCTAACAACTTTTAAGTTGCTCTCACACATCAGAGTTGTGGCGTTAGCTTGTGACGTTAACACACCCAGCATGTGGCATTGTGTTATTGTTTTTTTTCTTGTCACTCTGCCTCATTGAGAAAGTACCTCTGCTTTACAATGCTTTTTTTTCTGTTTACTTTGTCCGCTAAAAATGGGATTCAAGTGCATCCTAACAAAGATCACTAAATCTGTTAGGAATTTGAAGGCTGGTAAATGTTGTAGATTCATAGTTCAAAAGAAAGACTCCTAAATTAATGCACCCATTGTGACTAAAAATAAAGTCTGTTTCAAAGTCAAACTCTTATTCATATACACAGTTGGCCCCAGGCTGTAAAGCAACATTTCCACCTACCTCTAAAAGTGTGGGTTATTTATGAGAAATTCTTCTTGTTCAAACACCATTGTTCCTCCAGCGACAACATGCATAAGAAATCTTAGGCTTTTTTGCTCTTGTCAGCACAGTTACAATCTTGACAGAGTTGTATGAGGAAAGTCCTCAAGTTGTCTAAATCTCACTCCCTGCAGACCCAAAGCATTTCAGTTATTTATCATTCTAACTCCTCTTTCACTAATGATTAGTGATGAGAACATACACTTTGAAGAGCCATGTATGTGAGTAAGTGTTTGAGCATCGCTGGTGTCACGCAGAGTTCTCTCTGGTTGTCATTGATAAATGTCTGCTTCCAATATTCCAGCTGTCAGTAGGGGTGCACAAGGTAATCCGTTCCCATCTGTTCAACCAGCAGGTAGCTTGGATAATGATGTGCCCTAGCATAGCTCTCATAGGGCATCAGTTTCCCATATCCAGTTTGGGTGAGAAAAGTTGTTCATCAAGTAGAGAGAAACAGTAAAATGTGTCACTTAACTGCTAACTCTTGTACAGTAATAAGTTCTGAATTCTATTTATTTATATATTTACTTTTGAAGAGACAAGACAGACATTCTTCCTCTTGCAAAGTTCTCAACCTAAACCCCCGAGAACTCAGGCTAAATTCTCCCCTCACAGGTTGATACCTGACCATAAGCTGCCTTCAGATAGCAGGAAGACAGAAATAACACTTGCTGCTTGATTTATCATGTCTTACACAAGTCAAACTGCATTTCTACCACTGTTATTTTGCCTCCTCCTGCAGACAGCATCTGTTGCCAGCAAAATCCACGAGGGAAAGCAATTAAGATGCCAACATAGACATATGTCTGTTGCATAAATAGACTAAAGCAGAACCAGTTGCAATTACACTCCACTTTATTGACACCCTATGCAGAAATCTATTTTCAATGTTTAAATTGCGCCCTAGCACCTTTCTTAAAAGCTGAAACTATCTTGGTTACTTTGTATTTTGATTTTATAGACAATTATTGGTGTGGTTTGTCCGAATTTACCAGCAAAACACTGAACCCTAACTCTGACCACTGATGGTACAGTCTTGGCCATATGTTTTGAGTCTGACTGACATTTGTCTCTCACAAGCCTAAATTGTGTTTTCTCTGATATTTCTATAAAACACTGCAGTTTATTGTCAGGCATTGCACAAATTTTCAAAGCTTCTATTGAGAAATAAATTACCTTTTTGCACATCATTGTTTCAGTGTCAAACTTTTGTTTTCAAGACTTTAAATTCTGCTGGAATTTGGGGTATTCTGGATTAAATCCTGACTAACGTTGACCCATTTTTACTTTATAAGCACTTGGAGTTGTTGTTTTGGGGTGTTTTTACTTGTTTTTTTTCAAAGCTTGGACAAATGTATTAAAATATGGGGGTATTTGCTAACCAGGGATTCCAAATTGTATTATTTTGATCCCTGAGTCAGTTAGGTATTGTGATACTAAAATAAACTTTCTGTTCAGGTTGTGCATTAAGAATATTTTTATGGTTATTTTTTTTTAATTCAGTGTTTGTATGAAGTTTTAATATGTAGGATTAGGTGTTGTTATGTCATTTAGCCTTTCCTGCCCACATTTGTTTTTCTTGTTTTTGCTGTGTCTACAATCAGTCATTTTTACTCACTATTTTACCTTTGTGCTAACTCCTAGCTGGCCCCACAGATGCAGCCTGTTATTAATCAACCACCTGTTTCTCTTCCAGCAATTTCTACTCAAGCATATATACCTCACACTTTGGCCAATCCTTTATCTTCTCAGTCTGCTTTCTGTCACCCTCCCTGTTGAGCCACATGTCAGTGCACCAGTTTGTTTCTTCATTATTCCTAGATGGATTGAGCAATGTTGCTCTCAAATAATTTTTTTTTAACTTACTGGCAAAAAAATTAAGTTAACCCTCTTAGATTAAAGGTAAAACCACATATTGTTAGTCTCACTAGGACTTTGTCCAAATGGGTCCTCCTCTCCATGTAGGCGAATAGAATCACTTCCCTTCTCTCTATTGAAAATCTACAATGGTGGGATTTATGTTCCTTAGGCTGGGGACACACTACACGACTTTAACAGTTCTCACAGATGCCAAAATGACTTAAGAGAATGGGTTTTGTTTCACAACGGGAAGACTTAACGACACCTCTTTAGAGATCACAGACAATGGGAATTTAGACAAGTTAAAGCAGCTATTGCCTCAAAACAGTTTAAGGGAAAACATGCAAGTAGGTTGACTATAATAGAACACTTTCTCTGTATTCTGACAGTTTATATTTCTGTTTCACTCCATTCAGAAATGTTAATTTGTTAAATCAAGTCCCTATTATCTATATGTGCTCCACGTCAACTGTTTCAATAAGGCCCTTCTATATTTCCTGTGTTTCAGTGAGCATTTGAAAACCTCTTTTTTCTATTCTTTTATAAATTTAAATAGCACGTGTGTGTGTGTGTGTGTGTGTGAATGTATGTATGTTTGTGTGTATGTATTCGTGTGTGTGTGTATATATATATATATATATATATATATATATATATATATATATATAGTTTTGTAGTTGACTTTTATGTTCAGAATGTTTTATAGTTACAAATGCAGATCAAAACACAAAATCAGCTTGCAGCTGTTGCCGTGTCCCAACTTCTCTTTTTATTTGGCTGTTGGCAACGTGTGTTTCCATTTTGATTCAGTTATCAGTCCAGAACACCCAACTGTACCCTAAAAAGTTCAAACATGTCTTTGACTGGCAATAAAATACATGTTTATTATTTTAGGCAATGAGATTTTTTAAGCAGCGTTTAGATCTTTTGACTCAAGCTACTTTACAACATAAAGCTTCAACAACAGAAACAACCACAGTTCTGATAAACAATCCGTGAACAGCGAACAAATACAGAAAGGATACTCTAGTTTTACCCATGGTAAACACACCTTAAAGGATAACAAAGGGAAGTTGGTTTACCACTGTGTCTTTTTTTTTTTTTTGAGAGCATATTTTGTTCACCCTTTTGTAATCATCAGCATGCATTTGATACTGTCCCACCGTTGTCAATGAGGACATCCTTTGAGGTCTTTTATCAAACACATGAACATTTAATAGGTGGTTAAAAAACAAGACCATATGTCTTTAGAAGACAAATGTCACATCATACGGCTGGCTCACATAAAAGAGGTAGTCGGACCTGTCAAACACATTATTGTAGGCAGCATGACTTCACTTTCATCTGTTAACACCACAGAAAATATGATGATAAAGGAAAGTGCTTTGAAGATGTCTATCTTTCACAGCTGTTAAGGACAAGATGTTATTCTGGTGTATTTTAATTGGCTGTCAAGTTTTATAATTTTCCAAATAGCTGAGAGCATAAGTCAACCTAGTGTTTTGTTCTGCAAAGGTAGATACCATGGTGTTGAGGACTTTACCTGTTATCTGATACAATTGATTATAATGCAGTTAATAAAAAGGCACAAGTAGGCTATAGCTCTCCTCAGTTTGCATCTTAGATCACCCAAAAAAAAAAAAATCCCTTTCCTTGCAGCACAAAAGGGGAAGAACTCTGGTAGAAGGAAAACTCATGGCACATTAAATGTGTAATTCAGATCAGAAAATCCAATATGTTTGGGTCACAGCAGGGGATCTTAAGTTGAGGTAAGGCTTATTTAAATTCTCAAAGTACAAACAAACAGAACTGAAGAAATATTTCTTTTCTGCTATAGTGGGCACTCAGGCAGCACTTGAACCAGGTTTACACAAGTCACCTTTCTAACAACAACAACACGGTCAACTGGCTCTTCAAGTAAAGCAATAAAAGCCATTACCTCTTAAAACACGCACAAATATTAAATGCTTTTAAACACAAACAAAACAATTTAAATCTGTGTCTTATAGGTCTTTAGTAGAACTTGCATTTCTTTTAAAACTTGTATTTGCACAGACAGAAACGCTGTACATTTCAGGGTTATTTGACTTATATTAGGCAAATATTTCACAATGCTGCAGCTTGTCTTTTTATAAAGAAGCGTGATCTCATTACTTCATTCTCGTCTGTCGTTGAATTGATTTTAAAACGTATTGATCAGTTTTAAGGTTTTAAATGCTCCAGCCCCGTCCTATCTGTGTGATCTCCTGAACATCCATGCACCTTTGAGAGCACTCTGCTCAAGCAGCCAGTCGCTTCTCGATGTTCTGAGAAAAGAGTTGAAACATAGACGTGATCGAGCATTTGCTGTGGCTTCCCTTATGCTCTGGAATACGTCACCTCTCTACATCTCTGCACCGCTCAGAATCATTTGAAGGACTTTTAAAAGCCCATCTCTTTCCTCTGGCCTTTGATTGATTATGAGATAATAAACAGTTATATTAGATCTTAACTCTTCTGTGTTTTAATTATTGTTACAGTTTTATTCTCATCCCAATTTGAGCACTGCTGGCATAATTGTGAAGCCCAATGAAATGTGTGTGTGTGTGTGTGTGTGTGTGTGTGTGTGTGTGTGTGTGTGTGTGTGTGTGTGTGTGTGTGTGTGTGTGTGTGTGCGTTTATAAGTAGATATGACATTGAGGGCTGCATTCTGACAAGTTGGTAGACCTTTTTATATTGCCCAGCAAAATAAATTCATGATTCTTGAACCCTGTCACTTTTTTTTAATGTTACAACCAAAAAAATGAATTTCATTTGAATTCTATGTGATTCAACAACACAACAACACATTGTGATGATTGGTGGGAGGAAAATGATATATGGTTTAAATCAGTGTGCGAAATACCTGTCAATATTTGGGGGCTCCCGATTGTTGCGCAATACCGATGTAAATTTTCTCAATATGCAGTAGGCCTATAACATTACAAAGTCAAAGTTAGCTGTAATGTCAATTCTTCACATTCACCAGACATACAAGGACTCGAGAGGACGTTCCTCATTCACCAACAGTGAAACAGATTAAGTGCATAGGCACAACAGATAAGATCAGTTCCTAATACTAAAATTTAAACATTTTTAGTATCAATTGTTGTCAACATTACGTCTTTCTTCTGTTTGGCACGCACATGCCTAATTTGCATACGCGAACAGGATTGGCTGGCTCCACTTGGCAAAAAACAGAACATATTTCCCCCTGGGATCATTAAAGTATGTCTGATTCTAATTCTAATATTTGTGAATAAATCTTTTGAATTTTAAATACTGGACATGTTGAGCTTAAAAATGTTTTAGTGACCATTAGTGACAAAAGATATTTAAATTTTAATTTTTTTGACACAATTTAAGACCCCCTTTAAATTTTGCTTTTGAGGCTTTCAGGGGGTCTCATGGGTTAATCGGGGGGGGGGGGGGGGGGGGGGGTTGAGCCCCCCCCGAACCCCCCCGTATTTCGCACTCTGGTTTAAATTTTTCATTGTATTCTTTCCCACTTAGTTCTATGTAGAACCACCTATAACTGTAAATACAGCTGTGAGTCTTTAGGATGATGTCACTGCCAAATATGCAAGTCTAGAGAGTACAAAATAGCTCAAGCTCAGTTGGTTTGGAATGAACATCAGTTTTCAAGTCTTCCCTCAGATTACCAATAGGATTTAGGTGTATACATTGACTGGGCTATCCTTTAATAAGCTTTGACCTAAACCATTTATCTGTAGTTGTGGATGCATGTTGGGGATGCATTGTCCTGCTGAAAGGTGAACCTCAATTTATTTATTTATTTTTAAATTCAGGACATTCCTGTATTTTGCTCCATTCGTCTTCTCACCAAATTTAAACAGCTTCATTGCTAAAGAAAAGCATCCCCATTGCAAGATGCTGCAGCCATCATGCTGCATTGTGTATCCAGGGTGATGTGAAGGATTAGTTTTACACCACCCAACACATCTGCTTTATGTGTCCTTTTCATGGCTTGTGACGCAACAAACAATACCTTGGAGTGTCTCAAAACACATGAGATATTGAGGCCTCGGGTTGAGTTTGTTGTGTTGGGCTTGGAGCACATTCCTAAACTAGAACCTTACAACAAAAATGAAGATGTGAATGCCTGAACATCCTTGGAGACAGTCAAAGCTACAGGCTAAAGGAATGGCAAATAAAGACTGTGCTTAAAGCTTGAGCAGTATGCTGGAGCTGTATGTTTAGAGATAACGAAATACAGGAAGCTGTGTGTGTACGCACTTTCTGTACGCCTATAGAGAGAGGCGATGAACGGAGCACAGATCTTTAATTTTTGCCATAGGTTTGGTTTAAAATAAAACCCTCCTCTGTTCAGCTAAGTCTGTGTCAGCAGAGCGTTTTTGGTGATCAACCCCTGTTACACGACCACATCCTATGGCTTTCCTCTCACCGCTCTCCCTCAAGGTCGGATTTGTGGAATGGACAACTTATAATTGACCGCCAGCAGATTTTCCCACCTTCCCTGGACAGTTGCAATTATAAAGTGCATAAATTACACACAGATAGACCCTACATAATAATGAGGATATTATTTTTCGACACTGGTGGTTGATTTGAAATGAACGTCACACCTTTTGAAATTTTTATTTATGAAAACCTTTTTTCTGTCACACGTCAAAATTAAGCCCTACTTATGTCATTTCACATAAAATCCCAATAAAACCCAATGCTTGTGGTTATTACATTTCAAAACGTCAAATGTTTAAAGCAGGGATCACCAACATGGTGCCCGCAGACACCAGGTAGCCCCCACTGACCACATGTGGTGCCCACTAATGTCTTCTTAAACTAGCACAATACTCTACCTTTGTAATCACACTTGCATTTAAATAGATTTAAAAAATGACAATATCTAATAAAAACAGCATTCCAAATATGTTTATTGGTGAGCGCTGACTCTTCTAGTTCAAAGGTCAGTACTGGTAGCCCTTTATATGACAACACCAATGAAGTAGCTCTTAGTTTCAAAAAGGTTGGTAACCCCTATTTAAAGGGTATAAGTTATTTTACATTAGTGACCAAAAAAAAGACTGACCTAATATTTAAATAACTGAATGTGTTTTAGGTTTCCCATATAGGTTTCTAGGTTTATACCCACTTATCCATACAGGGTCGTACAGGTAGGGGTATGTTTTTGGACTGTGGAAAGGAAGCCAGAGTGAACACATGCATGTACAAGGAGAACATGCAAAGTCCATGCAGACAGACATCAACAGCACTACCAACTGCACTGCAGGGCAGCCCCATTCTACGGTATATTACTAGAAATAACATTTTTATGGGATTAGTACACCACATTTTAATGCTATTTCTGGTAATATCTATCTATTATTTCTGGTTAAATAAAAATGTTTTGTTTTTTTTGTTGTGTTTTTTTTTTAATAAGAGAAGGTGCTCACTGTATTTACTCTGAGCCCTTCCGGCTCTCAGAGAAAAAATTATGAGGACAGATCTTGAGACTATTAAGACCTTCTGTTCCCCTTTTCAACACTCTCCCACACACTTCAGTGGTCACACACACAGCATTTCTCCTGTGGGGATTATGACATGGAATGTTCCTGACATTAAACACACACCCACCTGAATGCATCGGGACACACACACACACACACACACTCGTAGCTGCCACACACTTTCCCAAAAGGGATTAGTACACCACTGGCCTCAGACTTGGCATAATATTCTATAGGCGATATATAATGGGAACGGAGCCGAGGCCACCCTGTCGAGCACAACCACAAACTCAGTGTGAAACTGGCCCTTCCCTGTCAATGTCTTTCAAAGAAGTAGTAATGGTTGTTGGTTCTAATCTTCTGCTCAACTCTTTGCCGCACAATATGACAGGCACATAGGATAACTGTCAGCCGAGGGGACAGGAACAGAGTCAAACACTGAGTAGTAGGAGCAATGTCGAGTGGAGGTTTTGGATTATTGCATCTGAATTAGGTGTTTAGGAAATAGGAAGTTTAGTTTTTAAAAACAAAGCACGATTCCTGCAGATGATATGAATTTGCAAATATTTCTGTGGAGGAATGGTGCTTATGTAAAGGATTTTTTTTTTAATTTTGACTTGCAGTCTTTATTATTTCCCTCTTGCTTCTTTTGTTGATGTTTTTTAACCTCTTTTTTAAGCTTTGTACTCTCATTTGAGATTAATGTTTGAAATCAAATCATCCTGTGAATAATTCCAGTTTATCTGTAATCTTGATTTAAATTATTTAATTATGGTTCCCTAAAATTAAAGTCTTGATATGTCCAAATTAACACCCAATTAGGCATCTTAAAAAGATAAGGGAGGATAAGAAGGATAATCTCCCCTCATTACTTTTTTTTGTTATTATTAGATGGATGATAATGATGGGGGTCTGGTGACTTCAGCTGGTACTTTAGTGCCAATTGGTAAAAAGTTATCTAAGGAAACTCAGCTCACTGCCTCAAGCTGAAAAAAGGAGTACACATAGTCAAAGCAGCGCTAAGTAACATTTTTACCTTAATATACATCTCCCCCTTCTTTCTCTGACCGGAGAAAAACGCACTTACAATTTTCCGTGCACCGACCCGGGGGCGGTCTCACGGCTGTTCTCGTGGTAAGACGAACAGCTTTACGGCAGCCCAGTGTAAGGCTATTGCTGTGTTACCAAGTCTGCTTATTTTAAATTACTTTTCGCTTGTTTTTGTCTGGGGTCTCTTGTAAATTTCGTGAGTCACAGGTTGCAGTTTATTGGCCTTGTTTTTGACTGTGAAAAACAAAATAAGCAACTATGAACAAGAACTTTCTCTCCAGCTGCTTTGCAGGGCATGAGGAGGGCAGCCAGTGTTTATGACTGCTATTTCAAAAGAACCTGTAGGGAGAAAGCCACTCAAACGTGACTTAGAGCTGCCTTAACAGCACTGATAGATTTGTCTGTCTAGGTAAGAAACCCTAACCTGACTCAAGCCAGACGCATGTCGCTCCGCCTAGCTCCACTCACATACATCTGGGACTGATCCATAGGAATTGCCTTTATTAAAGGCTGGGCCTTATAAAAAATTCTTGCATATGATTGGATAAGCCACTTGTCTGTCATCTTTATCGACGTGCTATTTCAACCACTCACACCGAAGCTAACCCGTGAAGCTGATGATAGCGACGTAGAAAAAAAAAATCCGGTCGGGAGAAGGGCGAAAACATGGTTTCCACCAACAAAAGCCTTCAGAGCCGTTCTCTGATGTTCTTTTAATGAAACAATATCAGGTAGATTGGACAACACGGAAGAAATAGCAGCATCAATGCTAACGCTTGCTTCCTCGACGAGCCGCCATTGCTATCAAAACAGTTTCATGTCATGGTCGCGTCTCCACTACGTCACATCTATGAAATGCCAGCCCTGCGTCCTGATTGGCCAGACCATAAAATTGGTTGGAGAAATCACTTTCTATGAGCGATGTCCCAGATGTATGTGAGTGGGGCTAGGCGGAGCAACATACGTCTGGCTTGTGTCAGGTTAAAGAAACCCAGCTAAACACAGAATCACTGAACCAGGAGTTATTTCTACGGACAAAAGAGTTCACAAAGTTAGTAGAAGAATAACTCTGCCAGTCTCTGATTAAAGAAAAAAGGGGAAACAATTTCATTAACTACAAATCATAAATGACACAAATAACAGACATGCAATACAGTGATAAAGTGGTTAGTACTGTATATCCTCCATAAAGCTGAAGGGGTCAGACAACACATTTCATATTTCTGAGGCTTTGGGTGTATAATATATAATATAATATGATCTGTTGTACACTGATGAGGGTGTGTGAATGTCAAAAGTGAAAACCAAAAGACCAGCTTTGTTGCTTTGCTCGAAAATGGTCAGATCAGAAAATGGGTTGTCTTTCTACGCAATTCATATTCTCCAATCAGAGCACATCATTAAGCATACAGCCTTCACTCTATATCCCCGACCCTCCTCCCCCCCAATCCGGTGCACCGGCCGTGAGTCACGCTTGCACGTCTGTCGGCTCTGCTTGAGAGGAAGAAGGTGGAGGAGTGAGCAGACGGGAGCCCCAGATCAACCTCCCTGTACGGCTCGCACAGGAGGCTGTCATCCGTGGAGTGCAAATATCCCATATTTAATCTCAAAGTGACTCAACACGGTTACTGAAAAGGAGAGGTGAAATGTCTGAGGGTGGTAAAAAATGCACAAAGGTTCCACTCACTGAAAATCACAGATGAGACGCTGAACGTCATTTATTTCTGTACCAACATGGAAGGTGCTGATCACATTATTACCCGCAAGTTTATTTAATTTCTAAATGCTATCCAATGTGAGGAAGGTGTTTTTGTATCTGAAAAATCTGGTTGACCAACTGACGAGCCAAACCGCCGCCAGCTGCATGATTCTCCTGCCGCTGCCCAGGAGAGCGAGCTCTGACAGGTTAAAGCCTTTGGTCAGCTTGGCCAACAAAAGTTGTCCGATATCCTGCAACACAAACACGTCCACCTGCCACAAAACGTTTGACCGGTTTTCCAAATATGGGTGTAGCCAATCAGAGTGAAGTCAACTACGTAGAGCTGCATATCATTACCGTACCCAACGATTTTACTGAGGAGGGACATTTGGCCCGACAGAACAATAAGATGACGTTATTTTTTAGATTCAATTCTTTAAAGAATTTATATATGCAGCAAAATCAACGACATGAAATGATTTATGGCAACTTTAAGCCTGTAATAGGATAACTCCAGCTATGACTCTGGAAAACCGAGGCCTATCTAACAATAAACTGAACTGAAAAAGACAGATTTCTGACTACATTGAAGGTGTGCAAGTGACATGAGAATCAGTTGTGACTAAAGGAAAGCAGTGCAGCTGGGGGAGAACCTGAACAGCTGAGTGAAAATGACTACAAAACAGACATGAACACAGGTAGAGCTAAGAATCTCAACACGAAGCAACAAACTAAATACGAAACACAATTAGTAACAAATGTCAACATTTCAAATAATCCAAACAAGACAATGAACAACACAAAGCTGTAAAGAATTAATAATTATAACCCTCTATAAGTGATCTATTTGTATTTAAAAAAAAGTCCCCATGATGAAATTTCATGATGGGGATCCCGCAAATCCAACTATAACCCAAAAATCAGCTACCACGGTGGCCTCCATCCTCTAACAGTTCATCACCGCTGACGTGAGTGATAAAAACTAACTTGAGATGAGGGGTCTAATACAAGATATCAATCACAGGTGTGGGGACAACTATTTTTTTTCATGAGAGCCACTGAGGGACAGTGAGCGATGATGTTGCCCGCAAACCATTTCACTGGTCCAGATGAATAAATAGGGGCAGATGAGATGAACAAAGCGAAAGGAGAGAATGGGAGCTGAGGTGTGTCACGTGTCAAAAGATCCAAGATGCCAATTTAAAATGGTCTCACATTTGAAAACAGAAGCATTTTATGCTGAGTTTAGTTATCTAAAATATTGTCCGAAGTGCAGGTCTGATCGATAGACAGTAGCCAAACTGATCGCAGGAGTGAGGGTGCCAGTCAGGCAGATATGTTGCCACTATGAGGCGTTTTGTCATCATCCACGATGATGAGAGATGATGTGACCTGTGAGGTGCTCATCGTTCATCTCTCAGGTTGATTGTCAGCTGACATGAAAGATGATGACAGATTGCAGCACAAAATGAGGGATGCACGTGGCTCTATGTTTTTTTTTTTTATCCTGACAGCGTAATACAGAGTTGATTTTTGGTTGAAACCAGGCAATCAGTCACTGCTGAAAAAAAAGAAGAAATCCAAATTCAAGGTAATTATTTAACACAGGGATACAATTTGTATAAATATGAAACTGCCAAAGGTAAATACATGTCAAAAGAAGTAATAAAAATGAAATGATTCATCAATTAATTCTTGCTTTCGTCTGCTTCATCCCTTTACTCCCATTTGACACTTTTATTTCCCTCTCCTGGGCTCTCTCCCACTGTGTGTCCAAAGGCTAGTCTGTATGATGTGATTCTCATAAGATATTACTAGTAAATAATTCATACTTAGTCACACAATAGCTGCACAAAAGTGCCTTTATCCGTTGGACTGCACACATTGTTCTGAAGTCACACACTATTGCGTGTCCACAAACGATAAAACAGCAGCACACAAACGGTTTTCCAGTAAAAGGTTCATTCTGTAACTTTTTTTCTTACCTCAGACTAGTAGCAAAACGTAACGATAAGCTTTGTAGTTTTGGGCATTTTGTCTCAACCTAAAGAGAAAGATGCATGAAAACCTTTGAGGTTTTCGAGAAGAGATGTGTTTATTTGTGCTTCTTCATGCATGTGCATATGTATATGAGTTGCAAGGGTAATTTCCATCACATTAGATGTACGACTCATTTGCATACACAGCCAGTTTAGCTTTTGTCACCCACGAAGCCAAACAGCTATATATATATATATATATATATATATATATATATATATATATATATATATATATATATATATATATATTCTATGTGTCCACAGTCCACTGAGTCCGTTCAGCACATCTTTAATGTGTGACATGGTCTTAAGAGTACGGCAACCAAGCGCAACCTACAAAATGAAGTAGGTGGGTTTAACAACCACATAGTTTTAAACAGATATTTTGCTCTCTTCAGAGAAAAGTAGATTGAAATAAAAAAATAATTGAACTTTATTGATCTCACAATGGAGAAATTCACTTCTGCATCTTAACCCATCCCCTTGGGGAGCAGTGGGCTGCAAATGTGTGGCGCCTGGGGAGCAATTGGGGGTTAAGGGTCATGCTCAGGGACCCAGAGTGGTGGTCTGCGGGCATTGAACTCAGAACCTCTGGGACCGAAGCTCTGTGCTCTAACCACTAGGCCACCACTCCCTCATAAAAAAGTCAATGGAGCATAACGATTTATCACCAGAGTGAGTAGTAACTAGTTACATTTACTCAATTGCATTTACTTGAGTAACTTTCTGATCAAATTGTACTTTTGGAGTAGTTTTACTGCCCTGTACTTCTTACTTTTACTTGAGTAAATATTATGAAGACGTGTCGCTACTCCTACTTGAGTAAAATGTCTGGCTGCTCTGTCCAGTGTGAGTAACATCACTGAATAAAGAACAAACTTGTTTCAGACAAAAATGCACCAGGGAGACTCATATAGAATTTATATTAAGGTGAGACGTCCTGTTTGTTAACAAGGCTTTGTTGTTTGAATGGTATTTTCTATCTGCTGAGCTCATTGAGCCATTTGCAGGTCGAGTAACCACAGTAAACTAAAACAGTAGATATTGTCATTGGAAGTACTTTGCACTGTCCTAACTTACTGTATATACATTACCTGCTTGGTTTCATAACTGCAGTTGGTAACACATCCCAAAATCCTAAATGTGCCACACTGTTCTGTTCAAACAAAATTATAAACAGCATGGGAATGTGCAGTTGTCATGCTGTTCAGGAGGAAGTCAGTTCCAGATAAATGAGTTTTGGTGTGATCTATCCTTATCAACCTCAAAAGAGAATGAAAAGGCTTTGTGAATATGCTCTCTGAAGCTGGTGAAAGGGTGTCATCTACAGTGAAACAAGCAGTCTACAGATATTGGCTTAAAGTTCAGCCAGCAAATAAGAAGTCATTACTCCTGAAAGCATTGTAAAAAGCCAGATTACAGCCAAAACCTAACATCTGGAGACATGTCCTGTGGACTGATCAAAGTCTAATTGAAAGTTCTGGACACAATGGCCATTGCTATATTTAGAAAAACTAAGGGGGGCTTTGCAAGCCTGAGAACACCATCTCAACATGCGGTGTGGAGGTAGCAGCATGATGTTGTGCAGGCAATTTGTTGTCTGGTGGACTGGTGGACTTCACAAAATAGACACCATCATGAGAAAAGGATGCTATCTGGAAATACAAAAAGCAGCATCCCAACACTTTGAACCTGAACTTAAAGCTTGGGCACAAAAAGGACATTGACTGTGAACGCTAAGCAAATTAGGTCTAAGACATTCAAAACAATCCAGTGCTTTTTTTTTTGTTTTGTTTTTCTTAGCTGATCGCGCAAAGCCTTGACCTATGATCCCATAGGTGGTTTGTTCCAAAGGAGAGTTGAAAATATTCAAGGAGGGCTATAAACCTGACTTGGTTATACCAGTTCTGTCAGTAGGAATCTCTCAAATTCTAGCAAAGCATTGTGAGAAGCTCGTGGGAAGAAATACAAAACATTTGACCTGAGTTATACAATTTAAAAGAGACTTTTACCAACTCTGAAACAAGTTTCAACCTCTGTCTTTGAAAAATGTCTTTATCTTGTTATTCTGGCATTTAGCAAAAACAAAATAGTTTGGTAATTCTAGATTTTGACTGAACTAATTTGAAATGGTGAAGAAACTTGTCTATTCTAACTGTATATACATGTCTTATGTGGGAGTACGCTTAACCATAGTGTCATCTTTTTTATGCTTAGATATGGCCAAAATTATCCTTGGCCAAAAGTTCTGTGGTATTTTCTTGTGCACAAACTTGCACAAGTGGGTAGATCATTATTAGCTGAATTATGCACAGTATAGGTCCAGATGCCCTGCCATGTCAGCCACAATCAGCACACGTGATGTAGCGATTAATGAATCTTCCCCAGTGCAGACTGAGAATCTGCATAGCATATTGAAATACATGTAAGTAACATTATTGTTGGGTCAGTGTTGAGATATTTGCTGAGAACGTTATTAAATTTATTGAGAGTGGTGTCTATGTCCCCACTAATTGCTTTGTTTACCTGTCTTGTCTGGCTTGGTAGCAGTAGGAAGTGCTGTCTTAATGTCACAGAGAGCCCGACAGATTTACTTTTAGAAGTGGAGCAAACTGCTTTCACCCCAGTGCTCTGCTTGATGTATATATACAATAGGCTTTATTCGATTTTATTTTTGGAATTGTTTCACGTTCAATTGACACAAAAAAGAAAGGCAAAAGAGAAAGTCAAATGGTATGGTCTTGGTTTGCGGTTGGCTCTCGAGTCCTGCCGTCTATCTCTGGCCCCGTGGACTATGCTGGTGCGGCTAGCTGAGCCTCCCTCTCTGGTGGGTTTTTGTAGAATGTGGGTGCCTATTGACGTCACCAGGTGAGCTGGCTTCCTGGGTGGGCATGTTGCTCCCCAGTCATTCCTCCCCATCCCCAGACACCTCCATCACGCTGTCACACATGTAGGATCTTGGGTGGTGAGGGCGTTGCTGAGGAGCAGAGAGGATTTCCCAGCCCCGCTGTCTTCTGACGCCTTTGGGCCCAATTCTATTATACATCTTAGACACTTTAATTTATGACAGGAATCATACCTATTGCTTTGTTGAAAGTTTTTGAAAGTTGAAACCTGAACCCTCCTCTGTTTAAAATTGTTTTTTTCTTGCTTTACTGAAATTATTTTCTTCACCCCTCTCTCAAACCATTTGTCTTCTCTGTCCAAAATTTGAACATTTTGGTCCTCCAAAGACTGTCCTTTACCCTGACTGTTTCTACCCCCATGTAGGTATACAAATGAGGGCGAGGTGACATCAAAGGTACAATAGTTTTTCATGGTGCCATCTTTAGATGTTTAAATTTGCGTGCAAAATCTGTGGAGTTATGTGATGTGAAGTGTTTCTCACTAGATGGGTTAAGATACCAGCGAAAAGTATTTTTACACTTTTTACAGTCAATCAGAATCAGAAAATTCATATTACTGAATTATATGTGCTTCATCAAAACCGCAAACTGGCTTAAATCAGAGGAAACTGTACTTTTGTTAAGTTCTTTCAGAACTAATAAGTTTCAGAAAGAACTTAAAGAAAGTACAGTTGCCTCCGATTTAAGCCTGTTTGCCTTTGCAAACAGGCTCAGTTATCCGTTGACCCGGATAACTGAGAATTTGCACTAGCATTTATCAAAACCTTTTAACTTATAATTCAACCCCACTGCATAAATCAGGTCAGCATAATTAAAATAATCCTTGCATTTTTAAAAAAAACTAAAATAAAAAACTAAATAATCATCAAAGGTAATTAAATAAACCTTTTTTTATTGATAGTTTCATAACATAGATGGGTTTTCTGACTTTATTTCTAATGTGACATCTGGAAGACAGAAATTACTTGCCTGCCTGTTTATTTGTTTTACAGGAGTTTGAAAATTAGATATTGTTTTTCAGGGAAATTAAAACCCGAAAACAAGCTTGTTAGTGATCCGTCTCTCTGACCTAGTCAACCTTATTTGATGCGTGTCAGGAAGCATAAACCTGGAGTGACACTGACATGCTTATTGTTTTCTGCATTAATTACAAGTGAGTCTAACAAAAAAAAGTTATTGAACCCAGAGAACCAACTTTAGAAAAAATCTGCAGAGAAGATAGATGTGTGGATAAATATAAACTGCAGTTCGAGTCAGATGTGACCAGATGATAAAAATTAATTCGGTCTCATTGGAGTGGTCCATTTGACATGAAAGTGGCAAGTTCAAGTTCTGCTGAATTCCAAATGCAGCTGTTTAATGATAACCTGTCACATCATCTCTTATGCCTTCAGGTGCTGTTGGAAAAAACACTAATTGCAAGTGAATGAGGCAATGAAAGTGATAAATGTGAAAAACAAATGTAGGTTATTTTTATATTTTTAGGGAAATAAAATCTGATTTAATTGTATCCAAAAGAGATAAACATTGATGAATGGACTTGGTTTTATTTTTATTTTATTTTGTTTGTGTCATTTGTGTCTGTGTAGATTTGTTAAGTGGTATTTGTGCTACCCATAGGTGGAAGGTTCATAAGTCTGAAGTGCAAAGCTTCAAGGTTAAGGAACCACTTTCATTGTGAAACAATCAAAACAGCCATCTCAATCATTACCCCTAGACTTAGCATTATGCTCAAAATTAACATGTTTTATTATAAGAATCCCTTATACTGTATGCATTAACTTTTATTTCCATACATGCAAATCCTTACATTTGGGACTAAACCTCAAGACTCCATTTTCAGCCGTGTTTGTTTTCTTGTGAAAATCAATTATATGAGTTGGTGCTTCATTGAATTATTTTCAGTAAAAAGGTTCAAAAAAGGATTAAAATTTGAAAAATAACTGTATTAATTATTCTTTTTCATGTGATTTTGATATGGAAAGGCTAGCTGGCATGCCGGGCAATGCCCAGGTGGGCGGATGCACGTTTATGGCCTTCCCTTTTGGCTGTCATAATTTAATCAAAAAAGTATTTATAAATAAAATTATCGACCAGTTGTGTAAGAGACACAAAACGTGGCCCATTGGTTAATTTTCTTTAACTTTCTTGGCCCTCCTAGACCCTCCCACACCCTACTCCACCCCACCTCTCACCGTTGGCTGAGGTTATGAAACTTGCCCATTTTACTTTGAGAGGTCACTTCATGTCTGTCTGTTGAAATGGATAATAAAGCATTAAAATGAAAGGGGGCGCAGAGAAGCTGAGAGAAAAAAAGACCAAAATGTCTACAAGTGGAAGCAGCACAATGTGCCAAAATTATAGTTGTGTTCTGCGAGTGCAACTGCAGCAGCGGGAGCAGGGTCGTCAATATCCAACGCAGAAGCAATCCCATCAAGTGCACAGGTTGTCAGGGTGGCAGACAGTACTAACATGGAGAAAGGAGAAGTGGCAATACAAATGTATTCTGAGGAGGAGGGACAGGAGAAGGAATAGACATTAGCCAGAAGGGACAGATGAGGCCCATTTCCACCGCGTCGGTTTGACACGAGCTTCTGCGCTCCGCCTGCTTTGCAGCATTTCAAAAACAACTTTTTATCAGGAAAAGCCCTGATTTCTCTGGCCCTGCTCAAGAGCAGGGTCAAATGGAGCAGCTTTGAGCGGAAGTCTGACTTGAACACACTGCTTTTCAGTGATTGGCCGACGACATTATTATTAAGGACCATCATGAATGGAGTGGGTCAAACCGAAATATAATTTTAATATGTTCAAACCATGAACCACGCCAGAAGGGAAGGAAAGAAAAGTAAAAAGACACCTCAGTTTTCTATACACAGATGACCGGTATCAGATCCACGGATTTACAGAGGCAGTTTCTGAAGAGTGTTTATGGTTCATAAATGTGTTCACAGCTGCTGATCCATCCACCATGTGCAGTAAAAGGCAGAGCAGCTGGCGGCCTTTCAGATGACTCTCAGAGCTGGTTCCAAACCAAAGTCTCTGTGTATGCCTATCTATGTAAGCTGAGCTTTATTTTAATTGTTTTACAATTTTATATAGATAGATAGAAGTAAAATGAGACTCTACACCAAAGTGCCTCCTTTCAGCACCGCAGTGCAATCTTTAGCCCTACAAACAGGCAGTAACAACCCAACTAGTCTGTGCATAAGAAACACTCGATGCAACTATGGACAAGATTCACATTTAGCAATGAACGAACCACTCAGTGTACACAAGAGGATGGAAAACCCAACTCATATTTAGATAGAGAGGTAGGTCATAAAAATCTGGGAAAACGATCTTAATGTTAGTTTGGTTGTTGAACTGAAGAACCAAGTAACAGAAAATTCATACAGCCTTGAGAGTCAGATTATGCATAACGTTGCAAAATTTTAATAACTTTAGTATCTGATTGTATCATAAAGCAATGAGCTTAAGTAATTTCTAGAAGTGATTTGTTATTCTGCAAATGCATCTACTGCTCTTTTAGCTGATGGTCGGATTCTCCTACAGTAATCATCCTTATTACTCAAAACTAAGGTTTTAATGATGTATTGATTACAACAATACTTTTAAGCTACTGTACCTAATGGAGGAATGACAAGAGCTATGGTGAATGCTTTTACTGGACTTAAAAAGGAAGGAGTGATTAGCTAAGCATTAATGTGTTTATCTCAATATTTGATATGAGATGTAATACAAAAGCTGAAGAACATGTCACGAAGCCACTGCAGCTGAACTGTGATTATACACATAAATATAAGTATGTATGAAGGTCATACTCTGATTAGTTATTGATTTGAACTGACTCTACACTCTAATGTTTCCTCAATTATTCACCTGCCGACCGGCTGCATCCGCGGTCGTGCAGTGTGTGTAAAGGAGAATTATATATTGCGATGCTCCATGTGGACCATGTAATCATCTGTGAGAGAGACGGCAAGGAGAAGAAATGAAGAAAAAAAATAGCAATATTGCCTTTTGCGCCTGACCTCTCAGACCTCTTTAAACAGGATTTTTCTTTTTTAAAGCAAACAGACACTTCTCTGCAGAGTGCAGTGCCATGCAAGCCAAAAGACAAATTAGCTTAGCACAGAATTACAATATCTTTGAATGGCTGATGTCAAATCTGATTTGAAGAACTAATGCTAAACAGAAAAAACAGCATTCTTCATGTGATTTAAAGACATTCTCACAAAAAAACACATTGCATTGACTACCTTTTTCAAAGTTAATGGAAAGATCAGGAACTGGTTGACAGATTATTGAGACTATTAAAATATTCAGCTTTTCAAGTGGATTTCAGTTAATCTGAATATCTGCTACCATTAGTTTGTTTCATTAAGTTCAAAAGGTTACATTCATATATATTCATACCAGCTACCGATAGACCACAGAATTATTTTTTAAATGCATACATTTTATATCATGACCATACCTGCTGAGGAGGCTGAGGCATTTTGGAGTGCAAGGGGTGCTCCTGAAGACCTTATTTGACTTGGTGGAGGCATCAGTCATCTGCTACGGTGTAGTATGAGCAGCAGCTTATCTGTAGTTAAGAGAAAGCGGCTGGATAAGATCCATTAGGAGGGCCAGCTCTATCCGAGGATGCCTCTGGACGCAGTGCAGGTGGTGGGGGACAAAAGGACTGTAAGAAAAATACCATTACCCTAGGTGCTCAAAGGAGCACTTCCGCAGGTCCTTCCTCCCAGCTGGGCCTAAATTTATAATCTCTGCTGCTCCCAACAAACTCAATAAGTGTTTACAACATGCCAATGATTTCACAGGTTTTGACCTGATCATGGATCGTTTATGCTGTCTCTCAGATCCTAATGTACATTTCCACACCCCTTAGCTACTCTTGAGATGTTGCTACATATTGCATATTCTCTCATATTGTTGGGTAAATTGGCTGCTGTATTTTCCTCTGTTTAACAGAATATTGCATTTCTTATCTGTTTATCATTGATAAACAGATAAGACATGGGTCTTATCTCAGGCACATAGACATGGGTGTACTTAAACTGATAAACTGTTTGTTAAACTTAAACTGTTTGTTTTCCTACTATGGGTGCAGGCGTATTTAAAAAAGCATTTTACGCAAGTCTAAACATTAGGGAGAGAATTGTGATGAATGTCACATCCTGTCATGTCTTTGAGGTACGTGTTTTGTTTTTGACTACTCTTGGTCTGAGTAGTGTACTTGTTTTACATGTCGTTGCCATTCTGTTTTACTTTAGGATCAACTGGCCATTTGGACAGGAAATATTGCTCTTTTAGAGCCTCTATGTGATAAGGTACTTATTAGCCAAATAAATCACCACTTTTCATGTCAAACATCAGACATGCCAGGAGAAAGATTTTTTATTTATTTTAAATTAGCGACGAAAGGATAATACAACTTACGATTGGCAAATGTTGTTATTGGCTCAAAGCTATGTCATTTCATTTACTATTGCACTGATTCTGTAGCAGTACATAAGGTGTCATAGTTTGGACCAATCAGTTTAGTCCACCTCTAGCCACCACCCTTTCTTAGATCAGTTCCACCTATTACCTGCGATTAGTATTCAGCTCCGGTCATCTGTTCATCCCCTTACTTATACCCGCCTCAGCCTACACTTCTTCGCCAGATCATTACGAACCTCCGGTGAGTCTGGTCCAGCGTTTTTCTGTCTACCGACCTGCCAGTGATTTTGATCCGTTTCTGTCTCCTGATTTCCGAGCCTGCCTTTTCCCTGTTGGACCTGATTACCTGACCTGCTCCCTGACCCTGTCTTCAGATTCTGATTTGGATTATCTTTAAACCTCAGATCACCTGGCTCTGACTCTGGACTGGTTATCCCCGCCATTATTCTGTCTGCCTCTGTCATTCTAGTTCCGACCCATTGTCTGCCAGCCTGCTAATGTCACGAATCAGAGACAGAGGACCCAGTATTCAGCCAGACAAGAGAGGTTTTAAGCAAAAGAACAGGATTTATTAATAATCAGGGACAGGCAAGGCTCAATGGTCAAAAAGGCAGTCCAAAATCCAGTACACAAAATGGCAATCCAAAAAGGCAGAAGTACAGACAAGGCTAAGGCAAAACTCACAATATCCCAAGGCAGGTCCAGGTCAGAAAAACAGGTAAGCAATCATACAGGGCAGGAAAAACAGGTTCAAGGATCAGGCTGGCTCAGAATCAAAAAAGGCAATCGGGTCGGTATCAACAGGGCTATCAGAAATACAACGCTGGATAAGACTCACCAAGTGGCTCGAATTGATCTGGCAGATTGCAGGAGTTTGTGGCAGGACTATATAGGGGAGTGAGCAGGTGAACAGGAGTGAAGACTAATTACAAGTGAGCAGGTGGAACTAATCAGGGATTTATTTATTTATTTTTTTTTTTATTTATAGTAGTAGGTTATTAGAGTAGGTCATCCCGATTCACACTCCATTTCAGTTGGTGGCGGTAATGCATCAAAAGTTGTTTGCCAACCGCCATAAAACAATAGAAGAAGAAGAAGAACTAATCAGGGCAAGGGAGCTGACTGATTGCTGAGGGGAGAACAAACCGAGCTGATAAAGTGACAGGTAAATAACAGTTAATCTAAACAGAACAACACGTCTAAAACAAAGCCAAAACAAGAAAGAACCCAAAAGCAGAAACTTAACTAATAAAACGGATAACCTGAACCAAGACAAAACCCAAATCATGACAGCTAATAAACCCTCTTAATTCTCTACCCACTTGTCTGGTTGAATTCTGGATCCTTTTCAGTGGTCTTCTTGGATGCAACCACATTACACCATCCAAAACAAACTAAACCCAAACAGCAACGTGATTTCTTTTTACAGTTTTAGTTGCAACTTTTGTAGCTCTGCAATGCTTAGAATGAGAGTAGTTATACATGATTGCAATCAGTAAATTAAGCTTGTCCATTAATCAGTGAGAGAGAAGGGATGATTACTTTTCTCGCATTGTACTTTTAAGGATCTAGTTGTCTGAATAACCTTCAACAAACAGTATTGTCATCCACTCTCCTTTCACCACAAAACACTTTTCCTTCATTTGTTTTTCTGCACAAAATTATTGATTCTAAATATATGTATTGTTTGTTTGGTAAAAATTACTAAAACTGGAGATGTGGGGCAGTTTTCACCAAGTGTTAGGAATGATTATAGCACAGTGTTCTGTCAAACGATGTGCTTTATTCTTCTAAGATTTCCTCATACGAGCAACCATTGCCATTGCATGATTGCACACAATTTGTTATTGATCTGCTTTGAAGGATAGGTTTCACAAACAAAGGTTCACATTTGAAGAAAAACTGAGTTTTCAAGGTAATGGGGTATAACTCATAAAAGCTAGATTTTGCATAATATTTTCAGATTGTTGCAACCTGGCTGCAAGGGGGGGAAACGTAGATCAGTGGTGTGTGTGTGTGTGTGTCTCATACCGAGAGTATGTAAAGTGAGCAGCACATTAATGGTCTTTTCTACATTAATATGCCCTCCCTCTTTTCTGCACCTTCACAAGTGGAGCCAACAGTGTTTTATGAGAGATTTTACCTTCTTGTTTCAAGATAACCAGAGTTATTTCAATTTCCTAAATGTCTTAATGAAAAATGTATTTTTACTTTACTTCTGAATTCAGAAGTTTACATGCATTGTTTAGTAATATTAAATTTTGAATAGTTTTATTGGAGCTACATGTTTTGGGTACCCTCCCACAAACTACTCACCAAAGTTTAAGGGAATTCCTCCTGATGGAAGCTAGTCAGTCTTTGAAAAGAGATCAGAGTTTTGTGACGGCCACTCCAAAATATTGACTTTGTTGTCCCTAAGCCACTCTGTAGCCAAGCTTTTGTAAACCCAACCTTTAACTTGCAATATTACTTAAACATCCCTGCAGATAAATTTTTTCCTCATTATGCTTTCTTGTTTTTTACAAAGTGCAGCAGTCCAGTGGTCATAATGGCCAGACTCGTTAAATTTAGTTTCATCATACCATAAGACCACGTCTTTTTTTTTAAAGGTAATTGGCCCTGAGTTCCTTTGCATACGTCAATCTGTGTTTTTACATTGCTTTTGGAGCGGATTCTTCCACTCTAAATTCCCTTTCTGTCCATGTTGATGACTCGTTTACAGTAAATAATATGTGCTTACCAGCGATGGTCAGTGTCTACACAAGGTGTTTTGCTTTTTGTTCTGGGGATAAGACACAAGTTTCCCACCAAAACAAGTTACGCTATGGGAAACAGAACAAATCTCCTTCCTGGAAGGTATGATGGCTGGACATTCCCAGACTGCTGAACAGACTGAGATGTCACCTTTGGATATCTGGAAGTTGAGACCCAAGTATGAGCCACACTTGTGGAGGTCCACGATTCTCTTCTTCATATCTTGGCAGATTTCATTTGATTTTTCCATGATGCCACAGAAGTGAGCAATGTATTTTAAGTGTCACAAGCCTAAAAAGGCATAACATTATCATCTGGGCTTCCCTAAAGAGTTTAAACGTTCAGCAATCTCATTGTATAAATTCAGAACAAAACTAATCTGATAAATAAATTATCAAAACAAAACTAACTCTCATTTTTGTGGTATTTAGCAACAAAAAAATAAAAACAAAAAACAGAAATGTTGAGCTTGATTTATTGTTAGACAGGGAGACAGTAATGGGGTTTGTGTCTTTTTATACAATCTAAAGAAATATGTGTTTTCATCTACAAGTGCTATGGGGGCGATGAACTTCAAAAATACTCCTACATCATCTCTTTATGGGCAATAAGGCTGCAGAACTGTGGAACAGAGTTCCCCTTGGGGCAAACAAATCTTTATCTAAATTTCGTTCAAGCAGATAGCTATCCAGTATTTTTCAGGTTTTGTTTTCAAATCGCTGCATCATCATGTGAACAATGCTCGAAAAGAACTGGAAATGATATCTGGCATTCTGTTTATCATCTCAGCTTGACTGTTCCTCCCAAACATCTTTTTTATTCTAAATGTTTTAATTAATAAAAAAACAAAAATGAAAGTGTACATTCCTATCTATCTAAAATGGGCTCAATAAAAGAAATATATCTAAAATTAAACTATTAAAAAGTATCTGAAACCGAGAAATCAACTTTTGGAGAGGATACTTCTAGCATCATATTTCTTTCTTCCTTGATATTGACTAATGTTACCCATTAATGTTCACGTTAATATAAAGTAGATTAAGTAGAGTTCTGACATAGAGATGAGGAGACACATTGAGGTTTAGAACTAGCATTTTAATAGTACTAAGTCATATTTAAAGAAACTTAGAATGCTTATCCTATGGTATGAAGAACACCCGGAAAGCAAAGGTAGCTGTTTAGCTTTGCAGTAAGCGCACCGGGCTGTCAATGACTGTGTGCAGCCATATCCTCACATCTGACATCTCACAGAAAGGATACATGTGCGCACATGCAGGAAACATTTTCCGAGGAGGAAATGTTTTGGCAGAGGTTCAGAGATGAAAAAGAATCATTTAGAAGGTTTTGTTTCTGCAAATGAGAGATCCGAATCCCAGAACGCACAGTATCAACCCATTTTCATGACAGCTCCTACGAAGAAGTTCCTCACCGCTGGAATCCCCCTGACGTCAGGTAGAAAAGCATGAGCAGAGCAGTGTTTCCTCCTGTTTGCCCGCAGTTCTCCTCAGACCCCGTTAGGGAGGACATGCGCGTGATCTCACACGCTGAGTGAAAGAGAAAGTGCATCGTCAAAGAAACATTAGATCCATAGTAATGTACAATCCACTTACTTTGTTTTATTTCATTTTATTATTTTTTTATGGGAATGGTGGCCTAGTGGTTTGAGAGTTGGGTGTTTGCATCTTTGAGAGGCCCCAAAGATCGCTGGTTCAAAAGTCAGACTGTCATTCAGGGTCCCTGAGCAAGACCTCTGACACAGATTCCTCCCCTTGCACCACTCAGTTTTGGCAGCGCACTGCTCCCTAAGGGATAAATCCAGAGACAAATTTTCTTCTCCGTGGGACTGTTAAGGGAAACACTTTTGTGTATCTGGTGACCGCACCCTGGCTGACAATAAGAGTAGTCATCTGAAACTGGCTTCCTGAGCTCCTACAGAGAGAGTCTGAGCCAAAGATTCTCCAAAAAGACGCATTGTGTCGAATTATATAGCAGTTTTCCTTCTACTGTCCTGAAGACAACATTGGATATCACAGCTCCGCATGCCTGACACGTCCACCAGGAGGACCGAGAGCGGCCGCCGTGTCCTCCGTTCATCAGACCTGCTGAAATCAATGCGCGCTCATGTTCCTCCGAAACGTTCGCTGCAAGGAACGTTTCGGAGGGCAAAAAAAATCAGTTAGAATTAAAAAAAAAGATTAATTGTGTTTATAAATAGTGTGGTTTGTGTGAAATAGTGTGAATTTGATATGACTGTGTTGTTTTGTGGTATACACTGGTGTGATGGTTGAAGAGCAGGAACCAGGTGTTAACAATTTTTACTGAGTCAGGCCCGATTTGTTTGAATGTTTAACTATTTGAAAGAAAGAAACAAAGAAAGAATGAAACAAAGAAAGAAAGATCATTTTGTTTTGCTTTGATGCTTAAGCTGTGAGGAGGCATAGTGATCCACCAGCGCTATTACGTACTATTATGTATAATGGTACGTAAAGATACTTGTGGGACTTGGAGGTGTTGCTGAATAGGGCCACAGCTTTTCTTTGCAGTTAGCTGAGTGGCTTATTTCAGATGTGGCATCAATACGCCTGACCTCTGGCCTTTTTTGCAGCCATCTTTGTAGTCCATCACTCCATTCAATCAGTCACTATAATTGCTAGTAAACACAAGATCCATCCATCCATCCATCCATCCATTCATCCATCCATCCACCCATCCATCCTCTTCCGCTTATCCGGGGTCGGGTCGCGGGGGCAGCAGCTTCAGTAGGGAGGCCCAGACGTCCCTCTCCCCAGCCACTTGGGCCAGCTCCTCAGGAGGAATCCCAAGGCGTTCCCAGGCCAGCCGAGAGACATAGTCCCTCCATTGTCTCCTGGGTCTCCCTCTGGGCCTCCTCCCGGTGGGACGTGCCCAGAACACCTCACCAGGGAGGCTTCCAGGAGGCATCCTGACCAGATGCCCGAGCCACCTCAACTGGCTCCTCTCGACGTGGAGGAGCAGCGGCTCTACTCTGAGTCCTCCCTGGATGACTGAGCTCCTCACCCTATCTCTAAGGGAGAGCCCAGACACACTACGGAGAAAACTCATTTCAGCCGCTTGTATCCGGGATCTCGTTCTTTCGGTCACGACCCAAAGCTCGTGACCATAGATGAGGGTAGGAACGTAGATCGACCGGTAAATCAAGAGCTTCGCCTTTTGGCTCAGCTCTCTCTTCACCACAACGGACCGGTGCAGCAGTTTACTCTGTTCTAACACAAGATTGTGAATCAATTGTCCAAATTGTTACAGATTTTAAACTGAGCATAAGATTTTGAATCATAATTGTATTAAAATAGTGTTTTATTTTTTCTTTCTGCTAGGCCTTTTGCTAGATTTCAGAGCTAATTTGGAGTAATTTCCAATTCCTTATTCCTCGGTTTTTAAACATTGGATTCATAATGTGTTATAAATTTATTGTTTTCAGTTTTATTCTTATTTGTTCCTTTTTACTATTTTTTTTCGGTTAGTGTTTTTTGTTTTTGTTTTCCTATTACTTTGTAGTTCAATAAAATGTTACTAGCCTAGTTAAAGAGTCTTTTGACTAAAATATGTTATCTAAAGGTTGAAGTGTTTTTACTGAATAAAGTCTTGTATTTTAGAGAGGTGTTATTTATCGTGTGTGTGTGTGTGTGTGTGTGTGTGTGTGTGTGTGTGTGTGTGTGTGTGTGTGTGTGTGTGTGTGTGTGTGTGTGTGTGTGTGTGTGTGTGTAGCTGTTGGAGCACTTTTGCATCTATTGTTCCATAATACCACACCTCACCAGGCAGGTATTCATAAAACAATAACTAATACAGACTGAGAGCCGCCTGGTTGTTAATTCCTCATAATCAGGTGGTGGCCCGACCTGTTAAGGTTAATTACAATCACAAACTTTATTAATAATTGCCCTTGGCACTAATTTTTTAAATAAAGGGGTTTATAGGAAGAGAAAAGGTAACCATCACTGCCAATTTCATCCCATAATGTGTTTGATGAAATGTTGTATTTTGCATTTTATTGTCAGAATACTTTTGTATCTCATTGCTTTCTTTCCAGATCAAGGTTAAACACATGGGAAATAAATGTGTTTTGTCTCATTTAAATAATCTGAATCTTAAACTAAATATTTAAGCTTCTTTTTAGCTCCCTTTCTTTGCCTGTCACTGACTCTTCACTAAACAAGAATCAACTTAAAAAAGACACGAGCCAGTGCTTGCTGTTATAAATAAACAACCTCCTTGGCCGTCACTGTTTTATTTCTCTCATAATGACACAGGAGTTCAGATATGTGGATCTGGCTGGATTTATTTCACAAAGCGTTATTAGTGTGAAACACTGATTTGCAAATGACTTCTGCTAATGCGTTGTTTAAGAATGCAACATTTTATTATACATATTTTGGGCCATGCATGGCTCTTTTTCTTACCCTATTTGATATTTGTCAGGAACATTTTAAGACTGTTTGATACAAGTCGCAGGGCAGCATAGACAAACATTTGAAGACTGATCATTTAAATCTATTAGAAATATATTTAAAATGTAACTTAAAGGATTCTTGATTTGGAGACAAGAGAGTGACAGATGGATTAAGGGACGGCAGGATGGACGGACGGACGGAAAAGTGGAGGGAAGGATTATAGACAAACAGATTGTTGCAATAAACTGAAAAAAAGCCATTGGACGTTTCAGTTCACTGATCCTGAAAACCACAAAAACAACAATCTGTTTCCATCCCTCAGCCATGTCTTTATGCTTGACCATCTTTTTCACTCCCCCCCCCCCACTCCAAACCAACTCTATCCCCCCAACCCTTCTTCACACCTCGTAAAATCAATCTTTCTTAATCCATCTGTATTTACCACTCGCTTCAGCAAAATCTTTTTTTCCCAGACCTCTCTTGATCTCATTTACACCTGTTAGTTAGAGAATAAGGGAACTTTTAATAATTTTCATTGCATCATGGGAACAAAAATCCACATGGTTGTTAACGAGTCAGAAAAAAAAATGGGACAATTCCACATTATTGACCCTCTAGATTGGCTTGGCAATGGGAATTATCCTCTAAATATGCACAGAAAACTAGTAAGAAAAACTAATAATACAGTCAGGTAGTCAGGCACAACATTATGACCACCTAACTAATAATATGCTGGTCTCACTTTTCCTGCTAAGAAAAAAAAAAAAAACTGTTGCTGACTTATGGACTCCACTATACCCCAAAATGTGTGCTGTGTTATTTGGCATCAAGATGTCAGCAGCAGATCTTTTATATCCTGCAAATTGTGAAATGCCGTTTCCATGGATTGGTCTTGGTTTTCCAGATATTCTGCTCCCCTGTGTTCTGGGGAACCTGGAGGCCGAATGAACACCTCAAACCATTCCTGAACCATTTTTTGGCTGTATAGCCAACCACAAAAAAGGGACCAATCATGCTTTTCGTTTCTTCCTTTTCATGTTGAAAATATTCGTCATGGTCTATATAAGGTGGAACCTTAATGCTCCTCCATTTACACCCAAATTCCCCTTCTTTACACCTGCTCTGAGGTGCGCCTGAGAGCAATTGATTTTGGTGCAGTCTCTTTAAATCTAAAGGAGCCCCCCGTCAGGTCACAGAGCGTTCCACTGCACCCTGTTCATCATTTTTGTTGAATGCTGGGAGACGGTTTAAATGAGCAACTGCAAATTTTAACTTATGGAGTTCTGGCTTGCCAATTTAGTGAGTCAGCCATTTTTATTTTTCAGAGCGATTTCGTAGTACAAACTGAAGGATACCGAAACGGGATGCCAGTGGATGACTTTTAGCAGACCTGCAGCAAATACTGTGACGTAACTGAAATTGGTGGGTTGCCAGTTCGATCCCCGCTCCGACCATTTCAGTCGTCGTGTCCTTGGGCAAGACCCTTCAGCCGAATTGCCGGCTGGCAGTGGACAGATGGCCCGGTGTTGCTGCTGTATGACAGCCTCGCTTCTGTCAGTCTGCCCCAGGGCAGCTGTGGCTTCTAACATAGCTCACCACTGTCAGGGTTTAAATGGGTGAATGACTAACTGTATTGTAAAGCACTTTGTGGTCGTTGGACTTGATAAAGCGCTGCTCAAGTCATTTACCATTTTACCATAGAAAACTGAAAGGCTTGAAAAATATTACCCAAACAGAATGAAAAGATATCTACTCAGCACCTGGGCAGACTACATTGAACTCTTCTAAAATCCACTTATGAGCTAAAATAAGGGAATTTTGCTTGACACATTTCTCTCCTCCTGCTATGTGTTCACCAGATAAGTGATGCATGCTTACCTGTCTATCCATGTGATGTAACAGAAGGCAAGATTCTATACTTCTGGCTAATGAAAGTTTTAGGCGCTGTTCCAAAACATTCTGACAAAACACCAAGTCTGGATGAATAAGAAGGATTTTAAAGGGGATGGTGATGTCTGCGTTAGACAGCCAGGCACTTTGACCTGCCAAGTGGATGAGTGTTATGGCATGATCCATAAGTGCATATTGCAAGGAAAAACCTAAAGTGCCCATTAAAGTGCCCATTTTTAGCACTTTAGGTTGTGGACAGGCTCAACATGGACACCTTGGCTGGTCCACAGCTATGAACCTCAATGTGCAACAAACTGTGATTTAGTTTTCTCACAGTTTTCTATCAGAACCTGCATTGAAAACTGCAGTAATCTGGACTACAGACTACCTGCTGTACTGGAAGAGTCAGACTTTACTCCTCATGTGCTAATGATCCAAACCCACCCTTGACCCCATCATTGGTTCACCACTATTGGTTCCTTGGAGCACTTTTTGTGGGTACTGATGACTGCAGACCAGGAACACCCTAGAACAGCTGCAGCTTCCCACTTTCCCCTCCATTTTTTTCTTCTTTTAAAACATTAACTATGAAAACAAAATGTTCACTTGCCGTCTTAGATATCCAATCCAAAAGGAAGTGTTCTCCACCTGTCGATGGTCATAATTATTTGACTCTGAGACTGAGTACCCTGAAGCAGAAGGTACACAAATAAAGCTTTAGCTTAGCCCTACGTTTCTTTTAAACAGGAGACATGCCTCATCAGCAAGGGTGTAAAAGTTATTCCAAACTGTAGTTAGAACAGAAATATAATCCCATTTGGAGATAAAATATTTTACAAGAATAAAGTTAATGCAAGTGATGGTTCATTATGCTTGAGGGGAGTTTTACAGTCTGATAGCCACAGGTAGCAAAGACATCCTGTGGCATTCCACTGCTGTGTTGCATAATGGAATAAATATTTTACTGAAAAAAAAAAACGGCTTCATAAAAGTGTGTTTTCGTGTATAACTGTAGACACTTTTCTCTGTCGATACATTGTAAATAGCACAAGCTATTTCTCTGCAAACTATGGATTCAAAAACTAAAAGATGTTCACAAATAGAGGTTGTACAGCAGTGTGTATCTTTGCTTTGATGTCATGCAAACAAACAAGCAGAACGAATGAAAAAAACATGTATTTCTCCAACTGACTATGTATTAGACAGACAGCATTCCCTGATATAGAACTTATGGCTGCTCTCTTTCCTCTGGCACTGTAAACATGCAATGTAAAAGCAACAGTTTTGGCATATATTTCCTAAAAGATACGATGGATACATCACAATTGGCTGACATGAACCATCTTTTTTAAATCCCACCAGACATTTTGAATAAAGTTAAGATATTCACCAGCAAGGGCCACACCACAAAGATATAAAGCTTATGGTTTATTGAAAAAAGGGGTCGAGGGGATGGATGCATTGGGTGTGGGCATGGGTCATTTTGTTAAGACTTGATGATGAAAGTTTGGGAAGAGGAGACTCAGTGTGGGGGGTGCAATCTTCAGGAAATGGCTTTTCCAAACCCCAGTTAGGAACCCCTGCAATTTCAGAATTGAGTTGAGCAGAGGCAACAGTGAGCATGATGAAAGTCACTGAGAATATTACGTATTTAGGAACAATATGCATAGGAGATGCAGCTCTGACATGGAAGGAGAGGGCTGAATAATGCTCTGGTGAAATGCCAGACCTCAGCAGCTTGTTGGAAGTGTTTGACGCTTCTCAGCAATCTTGTCACCATCGGCTACAAGATTCATGTTCACTAGAGAGTTTGCCTAACTGGGGAGTTAGTTGAAGATCGTTGCGAACAGAGGGACTAGAGTTGGATACGCTTCTGAATCTGGTTCCAATAGTCTGAATTTCTGAAAAGAGAAACAAAACAGAGCATCAGCAATGCTCTTCTGATTTTTTCTGGGACATGAGCTGCCATTCCAGGAACTGATGTTGAGGAGAGTTTACAGTAGGTCTGCAAAAGACCGGCACTGTCTCTGTGGAGCAAGAGCAGCCTTTGTTAGTGATTTCTACCACTGCTCTGATGTCTGAGTGGATGAGGATTGACTTCTTGGACCATTCATGCCCCCAAAGGATTGCTGCAATGATAATGGGGTAAAAGCTTGTGAGCTGATGAGGACACAATCAACTGCGGCTGGAAAAATCTGAACTCTGGGGGCCGCTAAGATGCAAACCATCGGCCATTTTAGTGGCCATCCAAGCCTATGGAGGCTGCTGTGTCTGTGTAGAGTTGAATATTGTCTGCATTTGTAAAGATTTTTTTTTATATATATAAAAGGGATGCCAAAAACGCATTTCCATTTTACAAGTCAAGGACGAGTTGGCCGTGACGAGATGGGATGCTGGCTGCTTTGGACAAGAGGTTAGAAAGGAACAATTTTCCCTGAGGACTGATATGGATGGCATATTTCCGGTGGTTAGCTACTGTTTTTTGGAACACCTGTCAGTGAGGAGGAAGTTTGAAAGGAACAAAGTGATGTGTTGTATTTTTTTTCCAGAGGGAAAGATGCTTGGAAAGAGGATGAGTTATGAGTAATGCATGAACCAGTGGTTCTTTCCTCTGAGTGAGAGATGCCAAGGTCTGACAACGTTTCAGTTAGAGCACAGAGCCCAAAACCCAGAGCCCAGAATGTGGAGGAGAGGGTAGGTGAAGTCATCCAGAAGGTGCAGAACATAAGAGAGCTTATAGTTACTAATGAGGATCCAATATAATGATTCTGAAAGAGAGTCAGCCATCTTTGGGTTCCGTCTGCAGCCAAAGGGGAGTCTTTTTGGAAAGTTTTAGGCGCTGTTCCAAAAGATTCTGACAAAACACCAAGTCTGGATGAATAAGAAGGATTTTAAAGGGGATGGTGATGTCTTGCGTTGGACAGCCAGGTACTTTGGCCTGCCAAGTGGATGAGTGTTATGGCATGATCCATAAGTGCATATTGCAAGGAAAAATCTGGGAACAGAATGATGCTGTTGAAACTAGGAACGTGTGAGGAACTAGGTCAATAGTTGGTCTCTTCAACACTTTGAATCATCTTGTTACTGAAAAGTGCTTTATAAACGTGATTTGCCTTCCCTTCTAACAGGAGTATATACACGTGGCCGATTAGGGTGACACAAAAAATGGGGAAGCATAATTGGCCAAAGCGGGTTGTCATGAATCCTTCTGTGAGATTCTTAGCTCAGAGGATGGTTTCTGTTTGCAGCATGTCATAACTGCAGAAAATTTGCCACTAAGCAACAAAGACACTTGCCATGAAGAGATACGGTAGTTTTGAGAAAACAGAAGTCTTTAAAACTGGCATTTTGTGTTGATTTAGACAAACTACTTACAATATTAGTATTGTTGAGCTTTTCAAATGTTTCTTATTTCCAGCTAATTAGTCTGTTCTTAGAACATTCTGTGGTCCAGTCAAAATGTAAAGCATAACACACGCAAGTACAGTGAAAACAAACTTATCATACTGAATATTTGGGGCTATTAACTTTCCGCATCTTTTCTAAAATATTTACTGTAAATATGGACTAATTAATAAAATAATAGTTATATAACTTAAGTTGAAAAATTAAGATTTAATTCAACAAAAATGCATTGGCAGTTACACTTTAAATGTATTCCTAATGATCTTTTGGCAAGATGTAAAATCAATAGCTAATAATTAATGCTTCCCAGCTTATATTCCTGGGATCTTGTGGTGTGTTTCAAAGCTTTGCAACTATTTCTGTATGAATGAAATGAAAACATTGATGTTGTTGCACTTTAATCGCGAAACAGCTGCTAGATTGATGCCGTGACGCATCACTTTTAAAGCTGGCCATTGATCTTCCATCAAGTCATCGGCTGATGCATTAATGCGTCTCCTCTACCCTTTCTTTTCACCTCATTATCGGTTGTATCACCAGAGATAAATATGTGCACCCACATGCACATCTTGCTCCGTGTTTCTGTGTGTTTGTAATTATCAGTGTGATAATTAGGGTTGCATTTAAATGAGTATTAAAAAGACTGGTGTCAGAGAGAACCTGACCTTTCAATGAACCTTGATAGAAAGAAAACATACATACATAAACAGAATTACTTTGATTAATAGACATATTTCTAGCTTTGCTGGCTGCGCACAGTTATGCTCAGCAGTATCACATGACGCCGTTGGTGTGGTTGTTCCCCCCCCCCCCCCCCCCCCCCCCCCCGGTTTTGACTGCTATAATGAGCCACACATGTAGATAAATCAGATGGTAATTAATAGAAACTTAAATATAAACCAAAATGACCTAAATAACAAAAGTAGAAGCTTTTTTGGCTTTTCATTATGAGATTCATTACCAGATTTGGCCTCAGCATAAGGAACACCATGCGTGAATGAATTTATTGTTCATTGTTAATACAACTCAACCCAAAGACTCGATAAACTAATTCCCATAAAAATAACTAATACTGTAATTTCAGCCGTCCTGCATATGCATGCTTTAAAGGGGACATATCATACTTTTAAGTTATTCCTTTTCACATTTAAATCATTCAATTGCGGTCTGTTACAGTGGAACTGCAATGCTTTGGTCTGAATGAAATACTTCTGTTACTCGATAAAGCTCTGAATGGCTTAGCACGTAAATACATTACAGATTTGCTGTCAGTGAATCAATCTCCCAGACCACTCAGGTCTTCTGATTCAAGCCTGCTCTGCATACCTAGAACTGAACACAGAGAAGTAGCATTTAGTTCCTATGCTCCACTTATCTGGAACAAACTTACAAAAGACTGTAAAAGGGCTGAAAGCCTGAGTTCTTTTAAATCAAGATTATAAACTCCTTTGTTTAGGATTGTCATCATCATGGGGGGGGGGGGGGGGTGCAGGTGGGTGTGCATTGCCATGAATTCCTCATTATTGTTCCCCTACAACACCTCTTTTGCACCGTCGCCCCCTCCAGGTTGCAAAGTTTTCCACTCCACGTGTTCAGCCATTTTTGTAGTACCCTGGGGTATGGTGAATTGAGTTGTGTGTATTAATACATCCAATAACCAAACATTTTGACTTATCCACTTGCATCCTTGAACCTGGACTAAAACATCGTGGCAAGAAATGAAAATGATTCACAAAATTGGTTAGCCGAAAGTCCATGACCTTGTTTAGCAGCTCCATAGCAAGGTAAAACTGAACGGATTGAACAACATAACCCGAACAAAATATAAATATATCTCTCCAGCACCTGCATAGATATCAACTTTTCTGCATGCCTAGATTCCAAATACACAACAAAATGTATTTAAAGCCAAATTAGAGCTAAAAAAAAGTGGATTTTGCATTATGTGTTCAATTTACTCGATTGCATTAAAAAACAATTTTAAAACAACAATTTTAACACAGAGAACATTAAAGTCTGAACAAAAAGCTGTTAAAACAGTTTTTAAATCTTTCTTGTGACTTTGCAAAAGAAAAGAAGTGATACTGTTCACATAGGCCAAAAGGAAACGTCAGCACGGAGTACAGATTTGTAAATCAATTTTTCTATTCAAAGCATATCATAACATATAACTTTTTAGCAGTCTCAAGACCCAGTGACAGTTCTTGCATAATCAGTGTGCTGGGAAAAATCATCCTCTGTTGCCTTTTTAGTCCACTACCAATTGAATTCTACACAAAAAAGTACTTTGTATTATGAATCACTGAGAACACAAATAAATATGAATATTTTTCACATTAGCTCTTGTGCTTTAATAAAATGAATTTTCAAAGCTTAGGTATGATCCATCTAAATATTTCATAACAATGATAGAGCCGGATAAATGCACTTGAAATTCTGATGAAAGCAGTTAAATAGTTTTTTAATTGAACTCCAAATGCAAATACCGATTATCCAGCCTTGGTCTAGGGCCATTTGATTTTACAGTGCATACATTACGTAAAACATTTGCTTGGTGAATTATCATCTGCTCCCTGTAACATTGTTGCCAATTCTTCAAAAGTACAAAAGTTGCTATTGGCTTTCCTAAAACTCACTGGAAGTTCTCAAATTGCATAAACTAATTTGCATCATTGGTAATTTGCATATCATTTTAATGTAAGCTATAACAGAGAAATATTGCAGTGGGAGTGAGAAAAAGTTAATAAATGCATGCCAAATAAAATTAGAACTAGAAATTGACTTTTAAATCATGTAGTTTTTGTAAATTTATTCATTTTTTTTTTATTTTAGTTTTCTTCAGTCAATTTGGGCATCAGCTCTATGGCCTGCTTAGGAAGCACAAGAAGTCACACTAAAATATTGTTTTTTATTTTTACTATATTCCACATGCTAATCTAAGTAGACCAAAAATATTGTGTTCATGAAAATGCAGCAATTCAGTGATTTTCTTTCAATTCAGCGATTTATTCAATGATGCAGTTCTACAAAAGCACTCCCACCCGTTGTACTATTCAACATTTTTCTCTTCACAGCTGCAGATTTCAATATGTTTTCTAGGAATTTTCTGCAATAGACCATCAGACAATGGCAAATAATTGTGGTAAAAATGGGATGGAAATTGATACATGGTTTTCTCTTTTTTCACACAATAAAACTTGAAAATTTGCTATTCTAATAAACCTACATAAAAGGCAGTGCAACCAATTTGAAAAGTACCCTATTTAGTAAATAGACCCAACATGTATATGATGTATTTAAAGGAGCCATAAGTAATACTGACACCTTGTAATTCAAATCGGTACAACAGCTTGCCACTCACAACAATCTAATCTAGACTAGTTTCAATGGAATAAGCTGTATCACTAACGTTCAAAGCTTAATTGTTTCTATCCATACATTAACAAACATACAGAAAGCATAAAATCACAGTACTTAATTGCTCTCATTCATAATATGAATAAGCTAAGTAAATCCTTGACTAGACTTATTCTAATTTCCCTTAATCACTAATCATAATAGTAAATAAATCATTGAGGGTTTCTTTCTCATAAGAAATAAATCCTTGAGGGGTTCTGATCTAAAGTAGTTTTTTTTAAACTTTTCTAAGAGCTACAATTGACTACACTTATTTTTGTTTCATTGTAATAAGTAAATCTTAAAAGCTACAATTTAAGGTTTCTGACCTTTCTGATACTGCAGCTACAACAGAAAGCAGCAGATTAAATGAAAAGCACAGTGAAGGCGGTGTGTGTGCGTGTGTTAGAGTATGTCCGTGAACTGTGGCAGATAGCACTTGCAGTCATAGTCTTTGATAGTCATGGAACGTTATCAGGCAGTTCAGCAGCACTTTGTTCCAGGTCATAGATGTCACAGAGCGTCTTGTTTACATAACATCCAGAAGAAATTAAGATTGCAGTGGAGCCAGTTTGGATAGTAGCATTTGTTTTTAGAGCAAGCATACTATTTTTGTTTTCCTGTCTCCCTTAAAGTCTCACTAGATCTTCTCAATGGTGAATACAAACAGTCAAATTTTGTGGTCATTCTGCCAAAGCCAAGCTTCCTACTTCTCCAAGATCTATTCTATCCCATCAGCAAGTTCAGGAACCGCAGCCTGCAGTTCTACTTACACAGCATTTCAGTCTGGGTGCTGGTAGCGGGACATATCCCTCACATAGTTCAGGCAGCCTTGACATGGGCAGAAACAGCTGCTGACGATTTCATAATTTCTTGATACTCCGGGTAACCGCCAGTTCCAAAAAGCAGAAATCCTGTTATCATAATTCCAATTTTGTACGCATTTTCAATATCCTCGGCCGACGAAATTGACAGACACACAGTCCAGATGCAAATGTCCTGTGGGAGAACAAGGACTCTCCTTCGCCCAGTCTTCTTGTTGTGAACATCTGATCAATTGTGCTTGGAATCCAGCTGACCAGATCCATAATTTACAATTCGGAAGATATAGCTCTAAAAAGGTTGATAGAAGTAGAAGCAGAAGCAGGGCAGATACGGGGGAGGAAGAGCGGAAAGGAGAGGAGAGGAGAAAGAAAAGCATCTGCCTTTACTGAGAGCAGAAAGAGAAAAAAAGCAGGGTAAAGGCCTAACAAGGAGAGCAATTCATTAGAGAGGCAGCCAAGAGGTCCATGGAAGGCATATATATATATATATATATATATATATATATATATATATATATATATATATATATATATATATATTAACACACAGGATCATTTTCTTTGAGTTCTCAACACACATGTTTGTAATGTATACATTTTTCATGCATCTTACTTTTTTTTCTGTACTTTTCAGTACAACATCAGTAGTGTTTGCCAACCAGTGGTAATTGTGACATCATTCTGCAATCACTGAGCTCTATTTTTCAAAGTAAATATCGATCTAAAATGTATTCTGGAGTTCCCACATGTAAAATGTAACAAAGTGCTGCAAGTGAGTGTGTTGGATTGCCAGCTTTTAAAAAATGTTTTTTTAAGACAACAGAGCTTTGGAAAGAAATAACCTAACCCAGTATAATACTTTAGCTTTACTTGATTAATGGTTGTTTTTAGTGACGTGTTGTAAGGGGAGGCAGGTGAGGTAGTGCATTACCTGTCATCATTGTGGGTAAAATACTAACACATATAAAATAAAATAGGTTTGTCCACTTGATTGTTCTATAATTTTGATTTCAGTAGGATTTCAAACATTTTATGGTCAAAATTGGTGAATTTATTCATTACCTGTTGAAATACATGGGAGAATGGTGAGGTATTGAGGAGCTTTGCTTCTCCGCTGATAATCCTGTGTTGTACACCCTGACTGATGCAGGCATTTGGTGCATGCCCATTGCTGTCTCACTTTATATTGCCAATATGAATGTCAGCCTGTGTAGCACATGTGTAACCTGTCTAAAATATAGAATGAATGAATGTGACATTTTCAGTCTTTGTAATTGGTCGAAAATGTACGACTAACATTCACTGAGTGGGGAAGAACATACTATGCCGCTCTGATAGGGGGCAGTGCTGAGCACCATAGGAACAACAGGTAACAGGTGTATGTCGCTATGTGCTCTCTCTTCTACCCAGATGCCGCTGGTGTTGCACCAAGAAGTCTAACGATACACTCTTTTAAATTTCTTCGGACAAAACCGAAGATCACATCTCTAATCTGAAAGGATTTTTTAAAACTGGATTTTCAGTGGAAAAAAAAAAAGCTGAAAGATCTGCTTCAAATAAGTTTGAGAAAGGCAGCCCGTTCTTTTCAGAGGTACACGAGAAAAAACTGGCTGTGCTACAAGACAGCATCTTTTTCTGTTTTTTGTGTCTTTTTTTTCAATATTTATCATTTTATTAATTTTGTCCACATCTAAAATACTGAAAACTGCATCTGGATCTGGACCGGTCAACGATAACTCTGCTTCTTAGTGATTATCTCAGTTAAAAAGCAGCCAGACTTTTAAAAATCAAGGCAAACAAGGACCATTTTTACAACCTAGATATAATGGAGAAGGATGGGCACAAAGACCTTATACACAAATAAAGGTAAGATCACACTCAATTTTAATTTGGAAGAGACATCATCCCAATAATAATAATAAATGTAAAAGATTAGAAATTAGAACTTATATTTAATATTATTTTGTCTTCCTTGCTAACGTATTGTTGAACAATATTGAATTAAAGGATAATTCAAAGCTTTTAAAATAACTTAATGTTTAAATTAAGGCCAAACTGCAAAGATAAGCATCAATTTGGGTTCATATATTTGTGCATCTGACTCCAGAGGCGTCAGTGCCTCACCAGTCATGAACCTCACCACTGGTTGGTTTATAACGAAAGAGATTGAATTTGGCGACCAGGTAAGTCAAGGCAAGGCTAATTCAGCTTGATCTAAATTTCCGGTTATACTTCTGCGTTTAGTTCAGTTTTTTGTGGAATAAAAGATCACATGCTTTAATATATAATGTGTTGTTGATCACCTGAAGCTGTGTTTACACTGTTTTCAGAAAATACTGATTAGAGATGGATTCAGAAGACTAACAATACACTACTGGAAGAAGGTAACAAGAGATTTTAGACATCATTTTGTCTTTTTTTGTTCAAATTGATAATATCTATGCATAAATAAACTATGTACGCTTAATATAAAGGTGTCAACTCATCACAATGGCTGAAATGCATCTGTTAAATGGACTATTCGTACATTTTGTGAACATGATAGTGCTGGAAAACTTTCATACAAAAATAAAATGGAGTTGAGGGTGCAACAGTTCCTCAAAAACACAAGAAAGACCAGAGTATTGCTCTAAAATGAGATACAAAGTACTTAATTACATTTATTTAACTGAAAACAATGATTTTCTAAAATCAGCAATTGTGATTACTGTTGAAGAAATTAGTTTTAATAACATAACGTCATTGCTTATGCCATGGTAAGTCCTAAAATTGGTACAACTCTTTACATTGCTCAACATGGAGTGCAGTCTATCCTAATTTACCTAGCTGAGCTTTGTTTCAGGGTTTCCTTTGTTTCTAAAACATGCATTCTTTCAGTAAATGTCACGATCCTTGGTTTTGTGTTAGACTTTGCTTATTTGGATCGCTCCTTAAGTTATTATTCTGTTCTGTTCATTAGTTCCTTGTGTCCTGCTTTCTGCCCCCCCCGCCCGCCCATCTATCTTTCCTCCTTCACTTTCTTTGCTTGCACCTGTCACTTTAATTATTGATTCATTGTCTTCACATGTGCTTCTGATTTCCCCTTTGTCCTTCCTCTCTATTTAAAGCCACCTGTCTGCCTTCACTAATTGTCAGATCCTCTGTTGTGAGTCATCCCTCTTCCTCCTTTGTGCTCACTAGTTTTTTCATTCCCTGCTCTGTACTAATTTGGACTTTGTAAGTGTTAATTTTATCATTAAATTATCATCATTTCATCAGGTTGCTTCTAGGGTCTGGTTTGCACTCCGGTCCAGCTACTCCACCTCAGCAAGACATGACATTAAATTCTATTGGTGATGTAAAATTGACTATGTAAAATGTAAGTTTTAATCAGTTTTTAATGGATCTGTTTATGTTGGGGAAGCACCATCTGTATATCTAACAGTTCCTCTTTTCACCACAAATATCATACATAAATATAAATAAAATTTGTCCATACTGACAATAGCCATATTGACCCACCACACTGATATCCATGATGGGCATTTCTATAGATGTGTAACAAAAATAACAGGCACATTTTAAACAGGAATGGAAAATCTCTGGAGCAATGCTGCATCCAAGGATAAAGAAATAAAGAAATTCGATGCTGAAAAAAAGATTGGCTGTCAGTGTAAATAAGACATGCAAATTACATGGATGGAAATAGAGAATAGAAATCACTGGGTACATTCGTTAAAATCAGTTTGTACTCTTTGTCTTTTTATGTACGTACACATAGTTTTATTCTGCCAGTTGTTGAGCTGCAGTCATGTTTAGGTCCAAGATGGTCTGAGAATAAAAGTATATATATATATATATGTATATGTGTGTGTGTGTGTGTGTGTGTGTCTGTGTGTGTGTAAATTAAATAACTCTTAGCTGTTCTAAATAAACAAAAATGGCATGACAAAAGTACATTATAAGCTGTTAACTAATGTTTATTTATAGCAACATTCTGGTGTTGGTTAATTAAGCTCACAGACCACATTTATTCTTACATTACATGGGTTTAAATGTTTTCTTTTATGTGGTTCTAATAATGTAAACAAAACAATAAACCGTCTGTCATGTACACTGCTGCTGCTGTTTCAATTCCTGCTGCTGGTTTCTGATGCCACTCTGGATTGTTCTACTAAGCTCTCCTAATGGGATGCACCAGTTACTGCCCTGATTGTTGCATCAGCTTCACCTGTGGGTGGCATTATTTAAGCCAGCTGTCTCCTGTGCTCTGGTGCCAGATTCTTGAAAACCACAGTGTGAGTAGACCATCCAACAGTAACTCTTGATCGTATTTTGGATTTCTGCTTGTTGCCTTGCCCTTGTCGGACTCTCCTGTGGTTCTCAGTTTCCGGACATAGACTTTCGCCATTCCTGACTCTGCCTCTCAGCCCAGCCCGCCTGTACTACTGTCTGTCGGATGACATTGGATTCTTGGACCTGGAATTGGACTCTGTACACAACATGCCGGATTTCCCCAATTGTGCCTCTGCCCATCTCCGATCACCTGTATGACCCCGGACTGTGTTACAATTTCCATGCATCGCCTGACCCCTTCTGGAGGGAACATTCCTCATTGGATTCAGTTCCTGTCACAGATCCAATTAAGTGCTACCAATCCCGTTTCCAGAAGTTTCCCTCTCCGGCTATACCTACTTCTTTTTTAACTTTTTAAACATTCACTCTGTGTTGTGTGAATTACCGGGTCCGATTACAGTTATCATTAAACCGTCTGCTAATGTAGAAGTAATTGAACTCACATTTAGATCTAAACTAACACTCAGAAGGCAAAGGAGGTAATTTTTTTGTACCCTCTGTAAATTAAAGACAGACTTCAGACTTTTTAAAGCGGGGTTCTTTGGGGATTTTATCAGCAGTCAGTATGTCTTCTACCATTGAGTGTCTCATTTTACAAAAAAAAAGTTATATTATCTTGGTGGAGGATTAATTTGTAAAGCTGAAAAACCACAGCTCTTGCACCCGAACGGGACATGGAGTATGTTAAAGGGGACGGAACGTGCTGTCAGTGGAGGAGGAGTAGAAAACAAGCAAAGATGACCGTAGATTATTCTATTTGCCATTTACTGTTGAAATGGGGGACAGTCCATACTCTTTGCCCAGCGAGAGGGAAGATAAAGTAACTAAGAAAAGAAAAAGTAGTAATAACCAGGAGAAAATTTGAGTATAACAGCAGACAGCAGGTATGTTAATTCAGTATAACAGTTTATTTTTGGCCTTATGTTAGAATCATGGCAGTCGCATTCTAGCAGCTACTCTGTCCTCCCGGCAGACAGAGATGGCTCATTTGTTGGTCTCCCTCTACTATGTGTGCTTTAGTGTTTCTAGTCGCTTATATCAGACCCCACATAAGCGACTGTACCTTCAGGAATGAGGCAAAGAAACCGCAACACAAAGAATTTACAAGTGACTTAAGAAAACAAAAAACAGCAGACTTAGCAACAGTGCCAAAAACCATTTCACGCGATGACCGTAACTATTAGCTATGAGCAGTAGCAAATACATGCAGGATATCTTTACATGGTCACATTTATGATACTCAGCGGCTTCTGTAGTAGTTATTATAGGCTTAACGGTCAGGTCGTTTGTTATTATTTTGGAGCACCACTAAATGGAGCGGCAGCGTGAAATCTTACACACAGGGGCTTTAATCTTTAACTATATCTATTGAATTCCCTTCAATTTTGTTTATATAGCACCAATTAATGAAACCTGTCATCTCAAGGCACTTTACAAAGTCAAATTCAATCATATTATACAGATTGGTCAAAAATGTCCAATATAAGGGAACCAGTTGATTGCATCAAAGTCCCGACAAGCAGCATTCACTCCTGAAGAAGCGTAGAGCCGCAGTGGACAGTCGTCTGCATTGTACATGGCTTTGCAGCAATCCCTCATACTGAGCAAGCATGAAGCGACGGCGGAAAGAAAAACTCCCCATTAACGGGAAGGAAAACCTCCAGCAGAACCAGGCTCAGTAAGAACGGCCATCTCCAGAGACACAATAAGAGAGACAAAAAAGCAGAGAAGCACACATTGATCCAGTAATCTGTTCTACATTAGATGGTAGTAGCGGGTGATATGTCTTTCCTGGATGATGTCACAGCTAACAGGACGCCAGACCAGGTGTACCTACTATGAAGAAAAAAAACATTATAAACATAATGACAAAACATTAGGCATAATGCATACCCTTCACTAACTAAATTTTATATAGTGATTAAGACTTAATTACAGTAAATAAGAAAGGGCCCTGTTGAGAGAAACATTCCAAATTCAGATTTCAGATTTATTTATTGCTCCATGGCAACAATCACAAAAACAGTCACTTTCTGTCATACATTTCCCATGAGCAAAAGGGATCAGAAAGAAGATGCAATTTTATTTTGTCTGCCCCTAGTCAAAAAACTAAATAACTTTTCTAAGCCGCTTACAGCTAAAATAAAGCAATACCACAACAAATGTCCATGTTTAAATAAACCAACAAATATTTTTAAGGAAAACATCAACATTCACATAATTATAAATACACAATGCACAAGGCAAAAATATTATAAAATCAAGAAATGATATATACTGCGCGTGCTGACACACACACACACATAATACATAATATATATATATATATGCACACACACACACAAACCTAACAGATATACTTAAATTGACAAATATTGTTACAACTTTTGAGAACTTCATGAAGTGTAGTCCACAGTTTTACCCCAATAACCAAAGTGCACACCTGTTTAAGTACGGGTAAATTGGTGTTTGAAATTATACGTTTACCTACTAAGCTCATTTTCTGTTGTAATTTTTCTGGTAAATCTCTACATCTTGCTTTAAACATAATTAATAGTGTGTCTTAACCAAAGCTTCAAGCTTTAATATTCTGGATTTAACAAATCATTTTTTTATATATGCTGGTGTGGTCTTGGTAACCAACTTTGTGTTTAATTCTTATAGCGCTCAATATTGATCATAAAGGCAAAAAATTGGGTTTAATTTAAAGAACTGAGACATTGCTGATTAAATTATTTTAAATTTGCTGATTAAATTATTTTAAATTTTAATCATGTCATTTTTAATAAATATATCTGACAGTACATAACTTGATTACAATTGCTGCACTCACAACTCAGTTGCCCTCCAGCTTCCCAGGAAGGTTACGCTACAAGCTGACCTGAAGTGGACTTCAGGAAAAATGTGGCCACATTGCACTGCCAACTAGAATAATGAAATCCCCATGGAGGCTGTAGGATTATTTTTATTTTTATTTTTATGGGGTGGTTTTGTAGCAGCTACTTGTCGGGTTTTGTAATTTCTGTCTATATATTTTCTTTGTGTCTCTGTACTTTCTCTTTTTCTCTTGCTTTGTCCTTGTTATCCCTCTTGCCCTCTCCCCCCGCAATGTTTGGCATCAGTTTGTACATAGTACCTTAACAGCAATAAAATAAATCATCAAGGGTTGGGCGTCGAGAGAGGATTTATAGCCATAAGACCTCTCTTGGTAAAGCAAATACGTGTGGCACAACTGCGGCAGCCAGAGGACCGTTCTGCTCGCCATGAAGCTGGACAAGATAAAGCGGAAGGAAAGAATAAATAGAATCCAACATTTTTTCAAGCACATTTTTTGTGCTCAGACAGAATATCAAAAATTATCATTTTAGATCAAACAATTTCTGTTCGGAGCTGTTTGATATTCAAGGTCTTACACATGTAATCATCCTAAGGACGTAAAGGTCCAGAGGCTATCACGTGATTCTTTAAATTTAACACTCATCATGAATTAATTAGGGATTGTGATTTAGGAATTAAACTAAAATCAATTGTATTTATATAGCCAGATTCAAAGTAAAATTCAGTCAAATCATACAGAAAATTTCAGAAAGCTTTACACAAAAGACACTTTCACACATAGGATTCAATTGCATTAAAAAGCCCTCTGATCATAAAATCTCAGTCATTAACAACTTCACTCATATTTTTTATGTTCAAAATATATTAAATCCCAATGGCACTGGATGTTGGGTATCTCTTAGTGTAAGAGGTCTATTATGGATATTTTCAAGATAGTTGAAGTAAAGCAGATAAATGTGTGTGAAAGGTCAAAGGTTGGTGTTTGTTTAAAGAAAAACATCTAAAGCAGGGGTAGCCAACCAGAGCCAGAATAAACTGGAGCCACAACACACAATATTTAAAGACATTTTTCATAACTCAAATACTTTGTGATATGGACCTAAACAGTTTTTAACATTTTCATATCAGATTTTTATACTCCCTTAACTGATAAAATGAAAATAAAAACAGCTGAAATCATAAATTATGCTCAAGAACAGGTAGGGCAGTGCTCCCTTTCTCAACTTCAGGCCAAGCTGCATCCCGCCCTGCTCCTGGCGGCCAATCTGAACACTTGTTCCAACACCGGTAATAAAAATAAATAAATAATGTGATTAAGAACCCCTTATTATGACCTTCATTTTAAATCTGGCAACATTTGTTTTAAAATGGAGGGGTAGATTTTAGTAGATTAGTAGTTGAGGCTAAAATGTTGCCTTCTTATTGGAAGAAGCGGGGCTTATGTGTGCGCTGTGCCAATACACAAAAAACACTTGTGTTTCCACTGTGCTCCCCCTGGAGCTGTAAGAAGAAACTGCAATAATCAATCAATCAAAACTTTATTTCCATAAGGCTGTACAGGTGAATAATGCTTCAAGATGGAATCTTATAAATAATAAAGTTAGTTGGATGGCAGATGTGTGGAAAATGTCCTCACTGGGTAAAGAAGTTGATTGCAGTTGGAAGTCAATATTGTCTTCAAAATTAATATTTTCAAATAAAATACCATAAGAACTGCTGTTAAAACTGAACTGGCAGAACAGTCAAGTTGCTACAAGCTGCACAGGACAAGGAGAAGAGCTGCATGTGGCTTGCTGGCCTCTGGTTTGCCACTCCTGAGGTAAAGCAATATATTAATATCATATTTTTAAAGTGCTAATAAATTAGCTACAAAGGCTGAGTCAGGTCAAGATTGAAGCCACTTTAAGAGAGTAGAAATCAGCTTTGGAATTAATCACTTAGATTAGCTGTTAGCATGACTCCCCTGTCAGGGGGGGTGGGGGGGTAAAAAAAACTTAACAGGGCATTGTGCAAAAGTATAGCCTCGGCTTTATGTTGTCCTGCTGGAAGGTGAACCTCCGCCCCATTCTCAAGTCTTTTGCAGACTCCAACAGATTTTCTTTCAAGATTGCCCTGTATTTGGCTCCATCCATTTTACTATTCCCTGCTGAAGAGAAACAACCCCAGAGCATGATGCTGCCCCCACCATATTTGACAGTGGGGAGCGTGTGTTCAGAGAGATGTGCAGTGTTAGTTCTCCACCACACAAAACTTTTGGGATTTTGGCCCAAAAGTTCAACTTTGGTCTCGTCTGACCAAAGCACCTTCTTCTACATGTTTGCTGTCCCCAACATGGCTTCCGGCAAACTGCAAACGGGACTTCTTATGCTTTTCTTTTAGCAATGACTTTCATCTTGCCACTCTTCCATAAAGACCACATTTGTACAGTGCACAACTGTTAGTCCTGTGTCTCCGTCCACAGGACTAACAGTTGTCCTGTGGACGGAATCCCTCACCTGAGCTTTGGATCTCTGCAGTTCCTCCAGAGTTACCATCGGCCTCTTGGCTGCATCTCTAATCAGTGCTCTTCTTGTTCGTCTCTAAATTTAGGTTGACAGCCTTGTCTTGGTAGGTTTACTGTTGTGCCATAGGGCCAGGGCCTGGGGGGGAACCAGAACCAGGGCCTGGACTCCTCACTTTACAAGTAAAATTAGCTAAATGTGTTCTTGGACAGCTGCAAGTACAAGAACATCAATGCTTCTTCAGGGCAGGCAGAGAGAAACTGATCTCTGACCCAGGTATTAATCTGGTGGATAATTTTATCCTTAAAAAGGTTCAAGACATTGCTGCGTTTACACTGTATTTTTGGTTTTTTATTTATTTATATTCATTTCTTTACATTTTACCCCACCGTTTGCTACATATATCTTCATAGTCAATGTCACACAGTAATGCTTAATAGCAGCAGGGTGCAAAACACTGAATGTGCAGCTTAAAGTCACCCCCATGAGGCGTTCACCAACCCTCTGGCCTTACCGGGCCTGTGGGAAACCAACAGGAGGACAGTGGAGCGAGTAGAGTGCTGCAGGGGAGACGACGGCAATGGAAAAGGGGCATTAGATGCGTGCTTACACTTAGCCAGCTCAAGCAACCCACAGAGTAAGACATGCAGCAAAACAGATAACGTCTCCATGATGACACATTCTTTCTTCGGATATCACGACAGGAAACTTTCTAGTTTTAGTGCTGAAACGTGTAATAATTCCTCTGCCGTGTTTAGAGTCAATTGTTAAACTCTAACTTTGTGTGTGAGTCATCCTTAGGGGGGGTTTTATTTTGGTCAGCCGCTTATAGGAAATAATCGAACGGGAGTTGAAGACAATGAGTGCACGCTCTCCAAAATGAGGTTATATAAATTAAAATGTTTGCCGGGAAAAAAATATACTGACTGTTGCAATTAAGTCCACAAAAAACATCTTCCGAGAAGGATGACTGAGCTCCTCACCCTATCTCTAAGGGAGAGCCCAGACACACTACGGAGAAAACTCATTTCAGCCGCTTGTATCCAGGATCTCGTTATTTCGGTCACGACCCAAAGCTCGTGACCATAGATGAGGGTAGGAACGTAGATCGACCGGTAAATCGAGAACTTCGCCTTTTGGCTCAGCTCTCTTCACCACAACGGATCGGTACAGCGCCCGCTTCACAGCAGACGCTGCACCAATCCGCCTGTCGATCTCCCGCTCCATCTTCCCCTCATTCGTGAACAAGACCCCAAGATACTTGAACTCCTCCAGTAGGGGCAGGACATCCTCCCCAACCCGGAGAAGGCACTCTACCCTATTCCGGTTCAAGACCATGGTCTCGGATTTGGAGGCACTGATTTTCATCCCGGCCGCTTCGCACTCGGCTGCGAACCGCTCCAGTGAGAGCTGTAGATCACGCCCTGATGAAGCCAATAGGACCACGTCATCCGCGAATAGCAGAGACGCAATCCTAAGGCCACCAAAACGGATCCCCTCAACACCTTGGCTGCGCCTAGAAATTCTGTCCATAAAAGTTATGAACAGAATCGGTGACAAAGGGCAACCTTGGCGGAGTCCAACTCTCACCGGAAACGAGTCCGACTTATGCGGCCCAGACTCTGACACCGGTCGTACAGAGACCTGACAGCCCTTATTAAAGGGTCCGGTACTCCATACTCCCGGAGTACCCCCCACAGGATCCCCCGGGGGACACGGTCGAATGCCTCCAGATCCACAAAGCACATGTAGACTGGTTGGGCAAACTCCCGTGCCCCCTCAAGAATCCTGCTGAGGGTATAGAGCTGGTCCAGTGTTCCACGGCTAGGACGAAAACCACACTGCTCTTCCTGAATCCGAGATTCGACTATCCGACGGACCCTCCTTTCCAGAACCCCTGAATAGACCTCGCCTGCCTCACTTGCCAAACCCCCCCCCCCCCCCCCCCCCCCCCTCACAATAAACCTTTTTAAAGAAACATAACTCTGTGTCTGGCTGAATAGCAGGTTCACCAGCATCAGTCACCCTTAAAATAGCAAAAGTGAATGAAGTTCTGTCTTACCCTTAACACAGGTACTTTTCCCCAAAGCTTTGCATGATCCAGCTTAAGCGTAAGCTCAAGAGTGTCCTTTCAGCTGCTCCTTCATTCAGGGGTCGCCATGGCAAGTTATTACAACCTGCACACAGACTTGGCAGAGTTTTTATGCCAGATCCACTACCTGACGCAACCAGGATTCAAACCAAGGTCCCCCCAAATTAAAGACATAGACTTAGTCCCTCCGTGCTGTAGGGGATTAAGGCGAAGCTTAAGGTAGATCTTCAGGTATTTTCTTTTTAACAAGATTTTTAATGTTCCGTGTAAAGTGTAAAGCAAAGAGGTCCTTTTTGACTCAAGACCTTATTTATTTTAATATTATTATTGTCTCAAAATGTAAAACAGCCATTTTAGTACTGCATGTCATTCAGAGATCGTTTAAAAGCAAGACAAAAGAAAACTTTAAAGTATTTTAAATTATCCTCAATAATTTTCCCAGCAATTAATATGGAAAACCTCAGAAATTCAACCCATGCAAGACTACCAAATAATTGTACTGAGCTAGAAGACTTTAACTGGAAGAATAGCAAACAAATAACCCAAATAATAATATAAATACTTTTGACCATTTACAGGCTGTAACATTTGCCACTATGTATTTTTCTTTAACTTTTTTACTAAAAACAGGAATGTCTAAATTTTTACTGCTGTTTAAAACACATTTCCTTAAAATCTCATTCATGCATTAAATAAGAAGCATCTTGCTCATTAAATTCATGTGTTTTGAAAATTAGGTCAAGCCATACACAGAGTGAAAACGCATGACTAGGTGAGCTCAAAACGTTGCAGTAGATTGGATATTAAAGCCCAATTCCTTCACAGATTCAGGGTTTCATCTTGACAGCAGCTACTTAGATCCCACCTCCATTTTAATTCAGCAAGTCAAAGATGATCCCTGAGCTAATATGGTTTAGGAAAACCAGCACTTGAGAGGATTAGGAAGACAGATGAGAAACGAAGTAATAAGACTAGAGAATGAGAAACAAGGAAAGGAGGACGAGTCAGCCACAGGGTCACATGAAGAGCGAGGCCGAGAAGTGAAGGAGAAAGAAGAAGGGAAACGAGCGTGGGGACAAAGACAGAAGGATCATTCTCAGCACTGTAATCTTCCCTTCCCAAAGGTATTTGACATTTCACTGGATTGTAGGCCACTCCTAATGCACCACCGTGCTGAGTATTAGGGGACCCTATAGGATCAAATCAATAATACACAGTCAAGAAGGACAGTTGGTAGCAGAGTTTGCAGCAAAAAAAAAAAAACAAAAAAAAAACAGCAGGAAATCTGAGAGACACAACTGCATCCATAAATTAGTTACAGATAGATGAGAACAGACTGACAATGGCAATCTAAAACCCACACAGGACCATGAGGTGACAAAAAAAAACAGATCTCTCCTTCCTGTATCATTTGAATATTTCCTGCCTTCCCATTGTTCTGGAGAAAACCACCTTTTTGAAGTATTTGTGGGTGCAGTGAGTCACAAGCTCTAAAGCTGGTGTTAGATTTCCAAACAGACGAGATGGATTTTCATAGAATGAATGAGAACTTTCACTGTTTGAGCCCAGTTTTATCCCTTTCTCTAATTTAAATTGCCTGACATATTCACTGCTCTTCACACACACCAGTCCTAATCAGTGGGGTTTATTATGATCTTCTCTCACCCTGTTCTGGGAATGTTTTCCACAAGGTTTAGGAATATTTTTGTTTTTTGACAATCCTTCCAGAAGTGCATTCATGAGGTCAGACACTGGTGTTGGACATGAATGCATTTCTGACAGTCGCAACCTTAACTCATCCTAAAGGTAGGACATTTTGCAGCCCATACAAGTTCCTCCACTCGAAACCTGCTCTTGCAAAGATGGGCAAAGATGCAAAAGCGACAAAGATAACTGCGGTTTTGAGAGTACTGAGAAGCAAAGTCTGTTCAAACGTTTAAGAGATTCATGGAGCGTTGACTGTAGCTGGATCCACTGCTTTAAAAGCCACCATACTGACGCAACTGTCACATTCCTTGTATAACACCACTCCTAGACTAGAGACATTAGAAATATCTTACCTGGGCTCAGGAAAGAGGACTGGACTGTTGCTCAGTGGTCTTCATAGATGAAAGCAAGTACTTTCCAGTAGCCAAACATTTCTCTATTAAGAACAGTAGTTTTTCCTGCTCATGTAATATTCTAATGTTATAAGAAAGTAACAGTTGGATTTTCATTAGTTGTAAACCACACTCATCACGATTAAGAAAAAGCTTAAAAAAATATAGCTCCTAAGGTAATGAATCTATCTATCTATCTATCTATCTATCTATCTATCTATCTATCTATCTATCTATCTATCTATCTATCTATCTATCTATCTATCTATCTATCTATCTATCTATGTATTGGGCTGTCAGTTTTAACGTGTTATTAACGCGTTAACTTTGTTAGACCATAACGCAGTAATTTTTTTTGACTGTAGCAAAACAGACTCGCGCTCACTGTTGCCAAGTCCAGCTCATTTCATGCGACTTTGGGCTTCTCTTTTCTAAAGTCGCTTGTAAATTTTACGAGTTGCGGGTTGCGTTTTTTTGGGCTTGTTTCTAAAAAAAGTGCCGCACTACAGACACAGTGAGTATGACCAGGTGAAATATCCCTCCGCCTCATCACACGCTGGAGCGCATCCTGACATAGGAGCCGAGGGAGTAAAGGCAGACGGAGCAACTCTGAAGATGAGTTTTTACACGCTGATAACATTGCAAAAACCCAACCCATAAACCATACTTTAATGCTTATTAATTTGTTGTCTGTATTTGACAAACTAAGGCTGAATCAAATCGCCAAACGAAGTACCCTGGAGTTACAGTGTCAGCTATGAGCTCAGGATAAGCTCAGGATTAGCTGTTTGTGTGAGAGTAAAAAAAAATATTAAAATGTAAAATAAGTATTACTTTATATGTAAATGCTTATCTTTGTTTAAGAGGCAAAAAAATATGTCGGCATTAAATATTCATTTATTTGCACATTTGTTTACACATTGTGTAAACATCATGATTAGTGATTTAACCATTACTGGCTAGAGTTTAACATTTTATGGCACCAGGATGTTTTCATTACAATTCTCAAAAGTGTTTGAAAAAAAAAAAAAAAAAATTATACCAGTGTCATTTATTGCAAATGCATATTAAAATGCCCAAATAGGTTTTTACACTTTCAGAAATAAAACGATAAGAAATGCAATTAATTTGAGCTTAATCTCGAGTTAACTATTAAAATTATGCGATGAATCGCGATTAACATTTTTAATTTGACAGCACCATTCACACACACACTCACACCTAAGGACAATTTAGAGAGACCTAACAGTCATGTTTTTGGACTGTGGGAGGAAGCCAGAGTACCCGGAGAGAACCCACGCATGCACAGGGAGAACATGCAAACTCCATGCAGAAAGACCCAGGGTTGGATTTGAACCCAGAACATGAACTGATGCTCATTGAGAACTTATCAAAATGCATTCAGAACATGAAATAAGCAGTGACAGTAGACCAAAATATGTTTGAGGATTAATTATTTCTAGCAAGAATAATTAAGGATTTATGGTAAGTAGGTCCTTCAAATAAAGAGGTGTGTTACATAGGTGGGTTACAGTGAGCATTTTAGTTCAGTCTCATTAATATCACTTGGTCTGTTGGAAGAACAGACCAAGTGATATTATGCTCCTCCTTATGTAAGAATTTGGATGAGTTGTAGGTTACTCAAACTTCCCAGAACAACAAGACTAACCCACTGGGTCTTCAGGGTACAGCAAGGCTGAAATAATGAACTGACTTTGATCATAGAGCAAAGTAGGATAGACAAGCTGCTGAGGATGAGGAGGATCCGCCAGCAAACAGCACCTAGGAGGTAAACACTGATAGACATGGAGAACAAGAATATAGAGGAACACCACTATGGAAATGTTGGGGAACTGCAAGAGCCTAAAAGTGGCTGCCTTGTGCAACAATCACATCAGCTACATATTCAAATGTGACATTCCACCAGTAGACACATACATCTTCATAATAAAAACGAAGAGATGCTGTTTTCAACTTTGTGGATGCATTCGCTGAAACAAAACAGGTTGCTGCTTTTTTTGCGACTGACTGCAACAGCTTGATTTGTGTTGAAAGGAAGACTCCTCTTTTCATTAGTTCATTAGTTTCTATAGGCTGTGATGGGAGTTGCCAGGTTTTTTGTTTGATTAAAAAAAACACACACACACATGCACACACTGATATGTGGTGTGAGAAATGGGTGATCATTTTTGATGATGGAGTGACTGAAGTTTGTCACTCCTTAAGAATATTTCATCTCTGAGCATTGCAGTAAGATTGCATCACGGCCTGTATTTCCTGTTTAAGCGTGTCTGTTGTGTGTCTGCGTGTGTGTGTGTGTGTGTGTGTGTGTGTGTGTGTGTGTGTGTGTGTGTGTGTGTGTGTGTGTGTGTGTGTGTGAGAGAGAGGAAAAAAGGAGTTTTTTTTCACAGACCAGTGAATTACATTTCACTGGTCTGTACACGTGTGCAGGCAGAATGGCAATGAAAGTTTTGGGATTTTTGTCCTCAACTTGATGATGCCTGGAAGTTGTCAAAAGCTATGATGTCACGATGATGACACACTGTTTTTCAGAAAATAAAATAAAACTGAAAAATTGAATCTCTTTGAAGCCAGGCATGACCACATTCTCTAGATCCTGGCTGTATCCACAGGGACTATGGTTGACATCTCATGACTTATAAACAAGACCTCGGAAAACGTATTTCACATTTTGCAGTGCTGCGCTACGGGATGAATCTGAATCAAGTCTTTTGCTAAAGAATAGATAAAGTATCAAATTGAACCCTTTTTAAATGCTCAGTATAAACAGATGGCTTTGAAGTATGTGACTTTGCTCCAGGATTGAACAGATGTAAACGAGACACTGTGAGCTGTTGCTTAACTAATTGTGAGCTGCTGTTTGGGTCATCCCTTTTTTCACTCTAAATGATTATTTATAGTGTTTTTACTATTACTGACAAGACCAGACAGTGGCCTGCGAAAGTATTCACATCCCTTTTTCAGTGTTTTATCTCACAACCTGAAAATAAAATGGATTGTTCGAGAGTTTGCACCACATCATCCACAGCACACGCCTACAACTTTGAACATTAAAGTTCAGCGTAACTGTTCAACCCACCCCCCCCCCCTCCCCTACAGCCACTTTTCACTTGTGAACAGGATCTTCAAGTCAAACCACAGATTCTGACTTGGATTGAGATCTTGGCTTTGACTAGGCCATTTCAACACATGTCAAAGTTTCCCCTTAGACCACTTAAGTGTTGCTTTAGCAGTATGATTTGGTTTGTTGTTCTGCCTGAAGGTGAATCACAGACAAATTGACAGGTTCTGCATCAGAATGTCCCTGTATTTAGTACCCTCTATATTTTCCTTCACTCAGACCAGTTTCCCAGTCCCGGGTACTGAAGAAGATCTCCACACCGTGATGCAGCCGCCACCATGTTTGACTGGCTTCTTATGTTTAACACCAAGTAATGTTTTCTGTGGCCAACTCCTACATAAAGCCCAGCTGTATAGAGTGTATGGCTGATCGTGGTTCCAGTATCTGTTGTGGACCTCAGCAACTCCTTCAGGGTTACTTTTGCTACTTTACCTTTGGGGTCTCTTTGTTGTCTTTCTAATTAATGCCCCCCCCCCCCACCCCCCGCCCCCTACGCTCGGTCTGTGAGTTCATGTTCGTTGTGGTACCATGTGCTTTTCAGATTTTTTTTATAGCCCCACCCTGACTTGTACTTCCCAACAACTTTATACCTGACTTGTTTGGAGAGCTCCTTAAGCCCTGGTTTGTGCTTGATGCATCCGTGAGGTCCACACGGCAATATTACGTCAATTTGGCTCCCACGCCACTCTGCGCAGCCTAAAGTTTCCGCTCCGCGCACCTAGAAAATATCCTAACTACTCAGACAGTACCGTGTGGAGAAACATGGCGGACGAGCAAGGGCTCCTATTGGCAGAGGTTCGTAAATATAAAGATCTTAGTGGTGTTGCAGCCTCTGGGGCCTTTCAGAAAAGTGTGTGTTCATACTGACAGATCACGTAACACTCAAGCTGCTAACAGGTGGACTTCATTTAGCTAATTGTGTGCGTTTTCTTGAACTTGTTAGGGACTTCATGGCAAATGGGTCGGATACATACTTACATGGCAGGTTTTTTGGGGGTTTTCTCTTTTGTCAATTCTTTTTTATATATATTTTTCTCACTTCACTTCACCAACTTAAACTATGTTGTGCAGCTCCATCCATGAACGAGCTAGAGGAGTTTTGCTTCAAAAATATAGGCAAATATCCCAGTGGCATGATGTGGTATGCTCATACTAATCCAAAGTGACTTGCAGCTGTAATTGTGACAGAAAAGGACTCTACAATGTACTGACTTTAGGAGGCGTGAACAGTTATGCATGCATTTTCACTTTATTTGGGCCTGAGTTTGGTGCTCCTTGCAGTAGTTTCCCCAAGATATCCAAATGACTGGCTTCAAAGACTAGCCCTTTTAATTTTTTTACAATTTTTTTGTATTAAAATCAATTGAGCACACCCAATAGTTTTTGGAAATTGTTGACTTAGGATCCATTGTGGAGAACAGCCAGAAAACATTATTATCCATAAGCCTACAATGAAAGCATTACACACATACTAAAAAAATCTCTTTAAAGAAGGCTTTTGAATGAAACTGACTGCCTCCAGCTCTAAGCAGCCTCATTCACTTTGTCTGCTTCCAGCTTCTGTTAATACCTTACTAGTAAGGAACTCAGGTTGAACTCCTACTCCTACAACCAGCCAATAAATGCACACTGTATCTCTTTGCTGCATCTCCCTGCATTATCCCCAGCCCACAGCGCCTCCTGGGTGAACATTTTTAGCTCTCTCAAAGGGCCAAACAGAGGAAATTCATGGTTATTGAGGCAGAATCTCATTTCCCTCAATCCAGCCCCATGACAGGACAGATGTAGTTTAGAGATTTATGGTGTTGAGCTCACGTTGCTTCATTAGGAAAAGCTGAAAGTCTGATGATAGACTGGCCTCTGTAGTATCTTTTACTGTCCGTGCAGCTGCTTGGTACTCTGGTCAGCTCTGGCCAAATGTGGAAAGCTGCCACCTAACGTCTCAGAATAGGTTAGACAAACAAGACCAGACCAGAAGGGTCCCACCAGCATCTTCTGTATCGCTGCCAGGAAGTTGCAAGGGTCATTAAACATGATATCAGAGGCAGGCGGCTGCCAAGTTGTTTATTATCACCGCGCTGGCTCTGCATGAGAGATGCAAGAGCAGGTACTCACACTATAGCAGAATCACTGCAGTCGGCCAAGTGCTGCACATTGCATGAAACCTATTATACAAAACCCATTCCTTGTCGATCTCTTAAAACCTGCTGGGAGCCGTGGGCAAGAAACCACCCTCTGTAACACACTGGAGTTCCTTAATCTCACCACGGTGTCTCCATGCCTTCCTTTCAACGTGTGTCCAAATGCTTCCAACTGCTGTGACAGTTGCACCCTAAACCAAAGCATTCAGAAAAAACGCAGGGTGAGCGTAATGTGCTTGAATCTGACAACCTTGTCTTTTGTTCTTAATGTTGTTTAAAATAAAACAATTTATCTGAAAATCTGGTATGGCATCTACCAGTTTGATTTAATGTATTCTGCATAACATGTTAATCATGCCATATTTTTACCCCTACAAATTCAGTCTACTTTTTTTGTCACAGTTAAAGGTTTCAAATGATGAAACACATTTTAGTATCAGATGATAACCTGAATTAATACAAAAAATATCTCTAAATAAGTGATTTAATTTATTAAGGGGGGTGGGGAGTATCTAATTGTACATGACACAATGAAAAGAAGTAATAACCCCTTGAATCCAATAGTTGGTACAACCAAGGGTTGCACAAGCAGCTAAGATGCTTTAAGTACATATTTTGTATCATAAATTAATTATGGACAGCTCATCTTTGCAGAATTGTTTTAATTCAGCCTTACTGGAGGGTCTTTTGGTATCGGCCTTTTTTTTTTAGACCTAGTTTTCTAAAACCACAACAAAAGTTTTACTTTTGGATCTGAAAGTGAATATATACACTTCTTCTTTTTGAAATGTGTTTCTGATCAAGCAGTGTTCTGTAATGAACTTCAAGCCTACTCTATAACGGCTGAGCCTGGTAATTCAGGCTGGTGTGAATTTGGCATTACTTTTTACTCGCTTTGTCCTTTTTCAAGGTGGCGAGGACTGGAGCCTATCCGAGCTGTCAACTTAATTATTTTCTCACAAAGATATCCTATTCTACATATCCTTCTCAGCTGTCAGTCAGCCACAGACTCTGTAGTGAAATCAGTTGCAATGTCTTCATAGTAAAATCGGCTCCACCTGTAATTGGAGCGCTCTCATACATTAATCATTTTCTAAAAGCCAAAGCTCCTCCTTATATCAGCTTGCAGTGGAGCATACAGTTTCCTGAAAAATTGCAGCGTTTTCATTGAAGGATTTCCATTTCACAGATTTTTTTTTTTAGGAATCTTACATTGTAAAGACTATCTGTTAGATATTTCTAATTGATTAAGGACAGAACAGTTTTTTAGATTTGTTTAAACCTTCTTTAAATTCTGAAGTTTACATACATCAAGATTGTGATGCCTTTAAACAATTTGTGAAAACTCAGATGATCATGATGTCATAACTTTACGCTTAGTTAACATTTGTGTTAAATGGAGGCAGAACTGTGGATGTATTTGAGGCAGTACCTGAAATATACTACTCCCTGGTGTAATATCATGGAAGCATTGAAAATAAATCAGCAAAGCTATCTGGAAGATAACTGTGTACCTCTGCAACTCTGGCTCATCCTAAGATCGTTGAAATAATCCACAGTGATGAAAACTGAAAAAATAAGAGTATAATATGTGCATCTATCTAATTGATTCTGCGAATTTATACTATTGACTTTTAGTACATCCCTATTTAGTATAAAACCTGTGCAAACTAATTAGTTATTCTTGAAGCTGTGTTTTTAAACTAAATCAGTTAGAATATAAATCTGATTTCAGGTGAATGCTTTACTTGACATACAAGAGAATCATTCAAAGCAATTATTTTCTTAATACCAGCAGAGAAATGCAGATTTTGAATGTTAAAAGACCAATAAGCAACATTTCAATGTTTCAGATAGAAAATCCTAAAAAATAATGATGTGAAGAACTAAAGGTAAAATTTCAGATGGACTATGGTATGACGTCACACCATATCTCTATGTGTTGTTCTCCAGTCTGTTGTTTACAATGCCCGGCCGGCCGCCTGTGCACGTATGTGCACGTGAACAGCTGCCACTCAGGACTTTACCCCATCCCTGCCCTAAAATACCACCATCAGAGCTCTTGGTAACAGCCATCTTCTTCCGCTTATCCGGGGTCGGGTCGCGGGGGTAGCAGCTTCAGTAGGGAGGCCCAGACGTCCCTCTCCCCGGCCACTTGGGCCAGCTCCTCAGGCGGAATCCCAATGCATTCCCAGGCCAGCCGGGAGACATAGTCCCTCCAGCGTGTCCTGGGTCTTCCTCTGGGCCTCCTCCCGGTGGGACGTGCCCGGAACACCTCACCAGAGAGGCGTCCAGGAGGCATCCTGACCAGATGCCCGAGCCCCCTCAACTGGCTCCTCTCGACATGGAGGAGCAGCGGCTCTACTCTGAGTCCTCCCCGGATGACTGAGCTCCTCACCCTATCTCTAAGTGAGAGCCCAGACACACTACGGAGAAAACTCATTTCAGCCGCTTGTATCTGGGATCTCATTCTTTCAGTCATGACCCAAAGCTCATGACCATAGATGAGGGTAGGAACGTAGATCGACCGGTAAATCGAGAGCTTCACCTTTTGGCTCAGCTCTCTCTTCACCACAACGGATCAGTAAAGCGCCCACTTCACAGCAGACACCACACCTATCCGCCTGACGATCTCCCGCTCCATCTTCCCCTCATTCGTGAACAAGCTAACAGCATTATAAAGTTACGGGTTACTTACTCCTTCACCTGAAATGTTCCTTCAAAAGGTGAAGCTGGTGTGTTGTGTGTTTTAGTCCTTTACAAAAACACAGGTACAAGGTTTTGTTTTGGTCTACAGACAGTGCTCAAGCACCACCTAGTGGTGAAATATAGCTTAGTACTCCTTTAAGGTCTTTAGCTGTCAGTTTTACATTAGTAAGAATATTTTCTGTAACGTCAAAATGAAACAAGTAAGATCAAACGGCACATACACACCACCCTAACGTTTGCTTAAATTTCCCTTGGGCAGTTGAACTTCAATAACCCCTGTGTTGTTGCACATCAGAAAGATTATGGCTCAATACTTCGCCACGTTTATTGTCAGAATCTACAGATGAATGTTATTCTTGTTAAGCTAAAATATATTCTAGAACCATCACCATTGTTTATTGATAGACATAGGTGAATGTATGTATTTCATTAAAAATCACAACACAATGACAGGAACTGAGGTTGTTAGTATTGTCACATACCCTACACTGGAAGATAAAAACTAACCCTGTAAGATTTTTTTTTTTTCATAACCTCTGAAGCTGCAGCAGAGATTGGTTCAAAAGTTGGCGGTGATTCACTGTTACAAGGAAATAAAATTAAAATAAACACATAAGCTCTTGTGTCATACAGAGTCTGATCTTCTTGCTGTTCTCTATTTCTACTTGTTTCCAATCCTTTCTATTGCAGAGGACTGAATGACAGTTCATATAATAGGAGAGAAAAAAAAGCTACCACTCACTTTCCTCATGCAAGCCCTTCAACAGTTGAGAAATTGAACAACTGCAATTTCTGACAGGAACTCAATTAAATCCTGAGGCCACTATAAAGAAGAGGAATGGAGCAATGTGTTTGTGTATGTTTGTGTATGAGTATATATCAAGAGCAGAGGGTCCCAGTTTCTTGTCTCTTTCTATAAACATTGTCAGAGACAAGAAAGCAGGAAAAAAGCAGAGGATTGAAGAGAAAGACAGACTGTGCAAAAAGCAACTAGGAGCCAGGACGAATGAGTCGAGAGAAGGAAACAGTAAACTGAAGATAAGAGATGGAGAGCAGCTGCCCCTGTGGCACCCTGTGATAAGGACATTATGTAGATTGAAACGCTTCACGCAGGATGAAATCAGCATAAAATAGTCCAGCAATTTTCTTTTTAAACTCGTGTCGTGTCTTGCCGTGAAATTATATATAGATTCCACATTTAGAGGTATCTGAATGACAACCAGAATATGAAGAAATAGGGAAAAGTTTAGGACAGAGGTCAGCTTCATGAATTAAAACAATGGTCAATGATTGAAAGTGGGAATATTTACATATAAAAGGAAGAAAAATTATAATTTTTGTTCCCCTACTGACCTCTGTTCAATATTATCAGGAATATTTAAAAAAGAGGAACTGAGCTCCAAAAGGCACATAAGGTAAACTCCTTAACACTTCCAGCATGTGAAAGACATTTTTTGTCAAATATAAAAAAAAAACCTTTCTTATAAAGCAGATAATGGCATTTTATGACAAAGACAATATCCAGATACCTTAATATCCTGTAGCAGAATAGTTTTGAAAATAAAAAAAAGTTTTATAATGGGTGTTATTGCTGTCTGCAAATAATGTCAAAACTTGTTTTTGGAAAAAATATATTTCTATAATAAAAGTGCTGATGCAACATTGGTAGTTCAATTCCTTCTAATCAATAATAGCTTTTTAATCAGCTATTCACTTAAAAGAGACGTAAAACATCTGCAATAAAGACACCAAATACGTTGAACATCTATTTTTATTGTACTTAAATTAAACATAAAATGTGTCAAACACGTGTGCGCTGCTACGGCTGGTTTGTGCAGCAAAACATCTAAGTTGTACTCCTGTTTCCAGATCTCCTCAAAGGTAATCCAGCTGCCCTCACGTATAATTTAAACCAAATTGGTGTTAATCAGCTGTGACTACAATAACTTTTACAACACTGAGATTTTAAATGTCATCTAAATGTGTGTGAGAGCTGTGTGCAATAATTATCAGTGATAAAAACAGGCTGGTAAAAAAAGAAAACCTAAGATGGCAACACGAACCAGCTCCAACTGTTTGACACTATTTTTAGTGGATTTAAAGTTTGTACTCGGTATCTTTATATTATTAACTTATGTTCAACTCCTTGCCACTCTTCACAGTCTAAATGCAGGTAAAAACTTTTTTTTCATGTTTTTGGAAGTCTGAAATAGAGACGGTTCATTAACTGCAGACAATCGATATGGAAAACGATCCTTGTACATTAAAGATTTTTCCTGGGTCATGATTTGACCTATAGTTACACATGTGCCTTACTACCAGATTTCCTTGCATGTTTTGAAACATCTAATAGTTTTTTTTTGACCACCCTCCGAAGATGACTAATCCAGGGATTAAACTTTGCATTCAGAGGTAGCATCCAGGAACTGCCACTGAGAGAGTACAAAGAATAACAGCGAGGCTTTCCAATGGAGACAGAATGAGTTTGACTCTTGAGGATGTCTGCTAGCTTTGTCCTTTATCTGCTTTCTTAGACACAATCTGCCGAGGATATGGAAGGTAGACGATTTTGGCCAGTAGTCTGCTGAGCTGTCAATGTTGTTATTCTCTGTTGGTCCTAAAAGTTAGTCCGACAAAGCAAAATACAAATGTAGCTCACCAAAAACTGGTCAAGTATGCATTTTTATATTTTTGTTTTGCCATGTATTAAAAAAAAACATATTTCACATGGCTCTAGATATGACGAAATGAAAGTGTGTCACATTTCCAAAGTGTGTGCTAATTGGGATGCATTCCATTTTTTAGATCAGACTGTCCTCCAATGGAAGCCTCTCTAAGCTTTTGGCACAATGAGGTGAGTGACCCATCATTGTAGGCAGCATCTGTACAGTGTAGCAAGAGAATAACTAACATTAATATCATGTCATTGCTCTGAAATTTGTGTAACATTCATGTAAATCTTATTCCAGGGGCACTGATGTGTGAAATAGATGTGGCACAGGTGTGTCTCTAGGCTATGTTCAGACTTTGGGTTCTTGATAGTCAATTCTGATTTTTTGCTGAAATTGGATTTTTTTTAATAATTTTACTATTACCTAAATGTGGCCAATTTCAGACTGAATGGTTCAAGACCCCAAAGCGACCCGCAAACCCATATCCATCGTTTTCATGTCAGTGTGAACGGCCCAATTCCGATCTTTTCACGTCGCCCTCAAAAAAAAATCACAGTTGAACAGTTATGTCGCATTTTTTCGGTCTTTCACGTCACTCTTGGGTCCACACACAGTTGTGGCAGTTAGAGCTCCATAGAGGACTGTTGTTGATGGCCGTTCAGTCAGAAGTTTAATGGCGGTCGCATTTAATAGTAGCATGAACAGCCACCTCAAAAACAAAAAAAATCTGAATTGACCAATGCCTGCAGTGTGAACGCAGCCTATGTTAGTATGAAGTTGATGAGTATTGGAAGCCAACAAAATTAAGACCACGTCGCAACAAGAAGCAAAAAGGTGAGAAGACGACAGCACTGCCATTAACTGGTGTGTTGTGGGGCTGTGACTGCTACTGCTGCTCTGAAGTCTGTGTGGATGTGCAGTGAGAGCCAGGAAAGTGCCTAATTTGTGATACTCATGCCACTGAGTTTCTTGAAATATAAAAATCCCCCTGTAGCCATGTATGCTGCAGGTCCAAAAGGTGATGCATAAAATATTATGGAAGTCAAAGGTTTTTCAAATCATTGATTTGAGTTATGCCAATCATATTATTGTCTGACCTAGTATTGACTGAATCCCCAACAATATTAAAGTGTAGATATTTGAATTAAATACAACACAGAATAACTTTAAAGGTAGGATGGATCAATCAGAAACTATGGGTTCTGTTGTATTCAGTCTCTAAAGCAGTTTTAGTTAAAGCGGTTATGGCTAACATAACAGGCGGCCTCCTATCTACCTCTATATATATATTTAGTTTCGATTGCAACCAACTGGCTGAATGAAAGAAATAAGTTTAGCATCTTTACCAGAGTAAGGCCACAATTTCTCTTTTCATGAGTGTGTAGTAGCTCATTGTGACACAAATAACATATTCAAAGGTTTAGGACACAAACTTGTCATCTTGCTTGAGAATTCATAAAGTGAGTTATAAATGAAGCAGAAAGAAAGTGAAAGAAGCCACAAGGCCCTCAAGTCTGCAGGGGGAAAATGGACAGTAATGACTCAGGAAATAATGGAAAAGAACATTTGCTATGATTTAGAGTCTGCGCTCTGCTGTGATCCCAGCTATTTCTGAGACCTGAATCTCATAATCCCTACCGGCAAACAAAGCATTTACTAATTCATTTCCTGAGAGCATCTCAGCTGTCTTAAAGCCACAAATGGAGCAATAAATAGCCTAATAACATCCAGTGGCCTCTTTTTACAGCTGGATTGGCTCTTTAGCACCTAACGGTCCAAAATGACGCTGTTCTCTGGAAAATGTGAATTGTAACAAGAAGTGTTTCTTAATGGTTTGGATATGAGGGAGAGAGCCATCCAAAGTGCTTTTGTTAAATATAAATGCATGAAAAATAATGAATCTGCCATTTAGCTGTTAAGCTATGTTAGAAATATTAATATGCATAAATAATCAGTGTAAAATGTTTTTGTCTCATCTATCGAAATGTTGTTGATCTTTATCAGAAATTAAGAGAATCAGATGGATTTTGTTTAATTCTCAGGATAAAAACTTGTCCAGCACTGCGAAAATTATTATACTTCAATCAAGGAGTTACAGTGGAAGAAAAACCCTATGAACAAGTAATCCATTTATTGGAAGGTTAATTTTATTATTAATCAACGTAGTGTCTCTCATGGGGTGACAGTGGCACAGGAGTTAGGTCATCCACCTGCAATTGTCGGGTTGCTGGTTCAATCCCTCCGACATCTCAGTTGTGTCCTTGGGCAAGACCTGAATTGCCTGCTGATGGTGTAAATGAGTGAATGACCGGAGTCGTCTGACTAGTTAAAGCGCCGTACAAGCCATTAACCATTTAATGATTTAAGTGAAAAAATAATCAGAAGAACAAACTAAAACAAACAAGTCAACGCCGATTCTGCACATCATTACAACAGCTTAGAGGGCAAGTTTTACAAATAGGAAATTGAATGCCAATGCATTATATTGACTGCTTAAAGGTGCATGTTTCATTCTAAGGTTGCTGATCTCTCAGGAGGTTAAAGGGAGAGGTTTTAATAGCCTCTGAATTGTAACTTGTAGGTTTACTGTGGCAAGGACCTTGTTTTTTACAGATCCAAACGGATCTGTAAAAAAAGTAAAAATAAAATTTCATATTCTAGCCTAGCTACTGGGAACAAAACCCTGGGGGCAAGTGTTGCTTGAACTGATCTGGAGGTGGCTCTCTTGCAGGAGGGTAAAGCTGGGCTCCAGCCAAATATCATTAATAGCAGCTTCTAGCTCCAGTTCCTTGACCTTCCACGGGGTCAACAGTCAGAACTCTATCATGGGTATGAAAGGAGCTCCGGACTGCTGTGCTGAATTCGGAAAGCCTTTAACTCTGACGTCATTATGTGACGGAAGCGCACATGGATGATGCGAGTCCAATCCAGGCTTACAGCCTTCCGAAAATGTATCTACAAAGTGTCTCCCCGGACATTTTTGTTGATTTCCGTGAGGGAGCTTTCCTTATTTGTGAAGTCACTGACAAGATTGTGGGATATTTTAAGGTTCTTATTGCTGGTAAAGGACATTGCGGGGTTCCTAGGCAAAACTTACTCCGGAAGGGAGCATTCAGGCTTATTTTCCAACCTCCTTTCTTACTGACTGCACTATTCGGACAGCATGTATCATAACTGTAATATTCTGGGTTCTGTTTTGGTTTATGTTTTATTATTTGCTCAGTTAGTCCTCTCTCACGCCTCAGGTTCTGTTTCGGTTTTGGGTTCTGTCTTGTCTGGATTCTTGTTTAGCTTGTGTACTGTTTTAGTTATCCTGTCTCTGTATTAGTTCTGGTTTCCATCATGTGCTCTGTTAGTTTTAGCTTTATTTTCTATCTCAGGTTTGGTCCTTATGTTATTTTGGTTCTGTATTCGTCTAGCTTAGTTCCTGTCCCCTTCCACTGGTCCTGTCAGCCTTTCACTTACTCCCCCGTCCCTGATTATTTCCACCTGCCGTATTGTAATTAGCTTCACTCTGTTTCACCTGCTCACTCCACTATATAGTCCTGCCTGAGTTTTCAGTTCCCCGCCAGATCATTATTGAGCTTTTGGTGAGTTTTGTCCAGCATCTCGTTTGTAAGCCTGTAGACTTAACCCAACTGCCGCCCTTGTGTTTTCTGAGCCAGCTTGTGCTCCTGTCTTTTTTTCCTGTTCTGGTTTTTGAATGCTTACCTTTGTTGACAAACCTTAGTCTGTGTAGAGAGCCTTTGGATCCAGCTAAGGTTTGTCCAAGTTCGCATCACCGCTGTCTGTAATCCCTGCCTGTTTTTTTTTGGATTGCCTTCTTGTGTACCGACTTTTGGATTCCCTGTGTGACCTTTGAGACTGCCTGTTCCCGTTCTAATAAGTTCTGCTTATTAAAACCTGGTTTCTTCACGTACCTCGCTTGTTTTGGCTCAATTCTGGGTCCACCTTCATCTAATTAAGTACAATAACAACCACTGACGCACTTCCACTTTGGCTAAGGAGTCCTTATTATATAAGGGTATTCTGATTGAGCCCAAGTTTGTCTGACAGAAGTCACTAAATGCTTGGCTGGCTTTCCAAAGTGGATCACTTCAGAACCAAATTAAATGTGAATGTAAAAAAAAAAAGCCTAAAGAAAGTCAAAAGTTGATGTGGCTCAGGGATAACTGGATTCTTGCACAGCTTTATAGAAAAAAAGACCAACATAGCGTTAAGATACTATGAAAGGAATAGAAATTAAAAAATAAAGCATTTATCATAAAAAAGACAAATGTATTGGGTTTATTTCTGACTTAGTCTTTTTGTTGGTTCAAAGGAAATGAGGTTCCTGACAGCTTCTCTCTAAGTCTCAGAACTCTGTGATTTCCAGGATCGGAGTCATGACAAGAGTTTGGACAACCAATCTGAAGCAGACTTTGGGCAACATGCAGGCTATGTCTGTTCTCACACTGAAGGTTTCAACAGGTAACAACTCTATACAATAAGAAGATAAGCTCACATTAAACAGTTAACATACGCATAAATATTTAAAGTTATGAGTAATCATGGATCAACAGTGTTTTATTTTCAAATCTCCAAATTAGTTAAATTAAACCATTCACATAACAGACACCTTGGCGGGGGAAAAAAAAGCACAGCCCTTCGAGTTTGTTTAAAAACAAAATGAATTATATGTTGAAGATTTAGGATACCTTTGGCACTGGATAATTTTTTGTATTTGCTAAAAAGTCCTGTAAGGGCATTTTGAAAATCCGGGTAAGAGCAGTTCCATTTATATGAAGGTTCAGATCTGAGGGGTTAGTGCTCACTACACCCTTTTAGATTCATGGGGATATCAAATAATATTTGTGTAAAAGTCTAAACCACATTCAGTGAATCCTCACTATAGAAAATGTGCATAACATGTCTCACTCTTCACTGAATCATAGACACAACCATGAAATGTCAGGTGAAATGCTATTTATTCCTTCCTATGAAGGTTCCCCGAGCTCCAGCGTTGGCAGCGGGTCTTTTTAGTCCATAAGCTACAGGGTGCTGCCTGGATGCGGTGTGTATGTTGTAATGCATCAGTTCTACAAAGAAAAAGCTTCTGGGTTGCTGTATATGCACACAACAAAGAAGCAAAAGCAGAGATGAGATGAAAACATCTCTTTTCAGCAGGGAAAAAAATCTTCCTGGAAAACAAGTTATCATTTGATGGTCATCGTCATCTGAAGAAAAAGAAAAAAAACTGAAAAAATGAGCACAGGACACTGGCAGGCTGTGCTTTAAGTGCTTTAAGATTATCCAGCAGTGATAACAGAGTGGGTGAAAACAAAGATGGCACCACCAACCTAATCTGTAAATAAATACACGTTGTCTCCATACAGGAAAACTCAACTGGGAAAATTAAAAGGATAAAAACTGTGGAAATAACAAGCATTCATGCATCTAGTAATTAAATTAAAAGAACACTTTTGATTCAAAGCATGCTTTTTTTTAAATTGCTTTTGAAAACTATCAAGTACCATGCAACATTAGCACTGAGTTTATAATGACAGATCATCAATGATTTGTTTAATTCGTCTCAGCGATACCCGGCCCGTGACTTCTGAGCAGCCAAATATCAAAGACCTTAAACTACAAAGCTTTATACCTGAACATCTCACGCTGTGACTTTTTTTTTTTTTTGGCTTAATTCTTTTTAAGACCCAAGGCATGGAGTGACAAGATTTGCATTGTGGTGTTTCAAAGGCTCACAAAAAGAAAACACACAACTGAGATTAAACACATCCACAAGCACACCCTGACCAGGAAAATGGTCAGACTGAGCAATCAAACACGCTCAGACGTGCATAATATGCTCTTCATAATAAAAAAAAACGGTCAAAACATTAAATACAGCCATGATTAGCATTGATGTCATTTTATGTTTGAGCTTTAGACGCTAAATTGCAGCTGTTGTTTTTCATGGTGGAGCGATGGTACAGACATCTGTGCATCCACCCACTAATATCTGGTCATATGTCTCTTAGCAAGCTGTAGAAAAACTGTTAATTTTTTGCGGCCTTCAACAAGCTTCTGTTAGGTGTACATTTTAGGATATCCTCGGGTCTCAGGAAAACATCTGTCAAAAACTGAGGCGATTTGATCTGATGATGAGGATGTTTTCCTGAGAACTGAGGATATCCTAAAATGTACACCGTACTTCTGACATCCAGATACATTGAATCCTGACTTCTTTGTAATCTGTTTTTTTAAAAGAAATGCTAGAACCCATCAAAATGACTGACAAGAAACTCACTTTTAAACATTGTCAGACATCTAAAAGTCTAGTTGAACAAATAAGCTGGAAACAGCTGAAACACTGCAAAGTGATGTTAGTTTTAAATCAGCATGAACTGAGATAACCTTTGCTTGTAAGCTGAATTCTCGCGGTATTTGAGCGTTCACAAACACACGAGAACCCAACTTATCCCGCCTACGCTCCCATTTGCAGTGTTATGGTCGCAGGTGCTACGTGTCACCTGGGACAAAAAGCAAGAGCTGCCGAGCCCACAGCCGAACCAAAATAAACGTGGCAGCGCAGGAGGACGCACGCGGAGCCGCTGCTATCACATCTGTTTAGTCAGAATCCGTGATTTCTTATTTGAAAGAACAGCGAGACGTGCCTTGACCAGTGTAACCTGTGGTTTCTCATGGCACCTGCTGCTTAGAACATTTTTTATCTGATACCGTGATTGGCTAAAACCAACCTTTGGTAGGCGGGCACTAGGTGTTGCTACGCCGGATCAGCTCAGAAAGTTCTGCTGAACGTCCCTCCTTTCCCCAAACGGATGTGATGGGAGCCGACCCAGATTGATAATGTGCAGAACGTAGAGGGCTACTCATCATCAATCTGGCTTGCCAGGTTAGAACCGGAACAAGAATGATGGAAATTTGCTGCTGCTCAGATGGACAGGGCAAAAAACCTTCTGGAGAAAGTCTTTATGATCAGATGAGACAAAGACTGAGCAATTTGGCCACGATTTAAAGAAGAATGTTTGCAAAGGTCGACGTAAGGTTTTAAAACCTAAGAAAATTGTGCCCACTGTCAAGCATGGTGGTGGCAGTAGCATGCTGAAGGGTCGTCTTACTACCGGTGGTACCAGTGAAGCCCATACATCCAGTAATTTTGACCCCATTGGGGTTTAAGAAAATCCATTTTATCATTCCAAAAAGAACAATTTGGATATACCCGTCATGGTGTTTGTTAGTGAGACTCTAGTACAAAGATCAACTACGAACAACAGGAAAGGATTTATGAGATTTATTGACACAAGAGCAAATGAACGATTCTTCCTGTTGCGGGTTCCAGGACAGCGCTGAGGGGAGGAAGAGGAGAGGGAGATGATTATCGTATGAAGTAATGCTAGATAAATTGTAATAGTGTTGGAGAAGAGGTTGGAGTCTCGCTGTTATCAGAGCGTAGGAGGATTCCAGGATAGAGCTGAGCATTCCCACTGGAACTGAGGTTAACAGGTTGCGGCGTATGGAGCGGTTTGCAGATGGTGCTTGTTTTCTTGCTCCAGGAGGGAGATGGTGAAGATGGCGGAGCAGTGGAGGCAGGACAGGCGGGGGAGTACTGGTGGTGGTGTGGAGAGGTCCAAGCAGCAGGTCCAGGGGTGAAGCGACCAGAGCAGCGGTGAGGAGATTTTTTTTTGTAGGGGGAACCAGAGGTTAGCTCACCAGGGAACTATGGGAAACGAGGAGGACTGAAGACCAGAGAGAAAACTGTGGACTGGAGTACAGGTTTTTTCCTGGATGCAGAAAAACAGATTTTAGCTTTAGAATATGAAGGCAGCGATGCAACAAAGACAATATTATTACGATGAGGATGAGTGTGTGTAAATTTCTGCACAGCACTGAATGTTCCACTTCTTCTCAGCCGTTATAATTGTAAGCATGAATAGCTACGAATTTAAGGTAAACTCATACTGTGGGATATTCACCTACCAGTAGTATAGGATGGGTTAATGTATGATTTTGTATCACAATAATATTACACACATGCTTGTGCAAATTCTCAGTTATCCAGCTCATGGACACAACAACTGGCTTGAATCTGAGGCAAACAGACTTTACAGTCTTCCTGAAAACGTTTCAATACCTATATTCCTATACATGCCTATATAATATTACAAACCTTGACAGCATGCATCATTTGCATTCTTAGGATTCAATCTGAAATATAGAACTACACCATGGTACTGTCTATCTTCAGGCTAACAAGATTTATATAAGGTATTCACATGCATACATCCATATCTATAAATATTATATCATGCAGTGCAGCGGTATACACTAGTTTTTTTTTTCTGTGTCAGCTTTGTGACATTGGACATGTGACTTTGTGTGGAATGGAAAACTACATCTGTATGTAGCTAGTAACCATGATCAAAGGCACTTTCTGGTTGAAGCTAACCAGGGCTATTTAGAGATTTCTAAGCAGATGTCTGATGTCATTAAGCAAAGTGTTTACCGTAGCCAGCTGGTGTCTTACTGTGTTTGAGGTAAAATCTTTAATTTATGCATGTGTCATGCTGTGGATTGAAAGAAAATTCCAAGAAATAAGAACACCTTCCTTTTCTCAAATGTAAAGATTTGTTGCATTGCTTGGCTCAAAGTTGTTGTTTTTTTTTATTTTTGTTGTTTCTGACCTGACTTAAAAGAGCAATAAGTAATAATGACACCTAGTCATGGGCGGTTCTAGACAGGGGCAAATAGGGGCCAGTGCCCCTGTAGAACTGGTACTGGCCCCTGTAATGAAGTCATAATACTAAATCAGTTTCTTATTATGACATGTGCTGGCACAGAAACCATATCTGATTGGTCCCTTGTACCAATGAACATTTTAATCATCTCAGTTTTACTTTGACAGTCATATAAACATGATGGTGTTGCCTATTTAGCTTCAGCTTTATTGAGATAGGATCACAGTTTTCCTCTGCTGGATCAGGGGTCTGCAAAGTGCAGTTCCAGAGTCGCATCTGGCTATTTAACTCTAAGGATCACTTAATATATCAAACTATGAAATATGACCCTGTTTGTTTTGTTCCATTCTTTAGTTTTGTGCCCCCATGAAAAAAACACTGGCCCCACCCTGGCCCCTCTGGTAAATGTGGCCTAGAACCGCCAATGCACCTAGTATTTCAAATCGAAACTCCGTTGCTGTTGTGAAACCCACTGAACGATGCAATGCTGTTCATCAGCTAATTAACTCAAGACACCTAGACACCACATAGTATAGGATGGGTTAATGTATGACCCTGTTTGTTTTGTAGGGTGTCATGTCCTCTGCTGACATTGGTCAACTGGGTTTTTACCAAGTACCAAATGCATAAATATGAACATACAGTACTTTTCAGAACCCTAAACGTTCTGTTTAAAATCTCCTTTTTTATTGATCCTATGTAATATTCAGTTTTTTTTCTGAGGCACAGAATTTATAGTTTTCCTTATCTGTAAGTCATAATCACCCAAATTACTAGAAATAAAGGGTTGTAATTAACCCAATTAAATAAGGTAAACACATTATATAGATAAATAACTCGCATTCCAATGTTTTAAAGCCCTTATTTCTGTTAAAAATTGTGTCTATACTTTTTTGTTTTTTTGCTTACATTTAATGAAAACACGACATTTAAAGGTATACTATGCAACAGGGGTTGATTTTCCAGCGAGGCTCCCCCCAGAGGGCGAAAGTAAAAGTGCACTGTCGTAAAGATGCTCAGCTGTTCTGGTTTCTCCATCAAGCCAGGCGCGGTTGTTTTGAGCTTAGCAGACAGGCGAACGCAACGAAAAGTCGAAAAAACGGCAGTACAAACAATGACTAACACAGTGAAAGTATGAACATCAGGGTTTCCCGCAGCGCTATCTTGGCGAGGCGGCGGCGGCCGCCGCCTTGCCAAGCCGCGTCCGCCTCGCCAGTTTTATTATTATTATTATCATCATTATTATTTATTTATTTTTATGTTGGTGAGACGCTACTGCCGCCGCCTCGCCGCGGCCGCCGCGGTAGTGTCTCGCCAACATAAAAAAAAAAAAAAAATAATAATAATAATAATAATAATAATAAAACTCGATATGCTTGCATGTTTATTTGACGTTAACACGCGGTTCTTTGTTGTTGCTTTCGCGCGTGCATATAGTGAATGGCAGGGCAAAAACACATGGAGTTCTCACCGTAAAGCGAGACTTCTGTGTGTGCGGGCCGTGAGCTCTTGCAATTGCAAGTATGGTATTTCCCCCACAGACCACCAGGGCGGCCGAGAAAACCTTTGTTTGACCTGAAATGACTCATTTAATCATCCAAAACGGTATGGAACACATTAATTAACTGAAAAATGTTGCATAGTATGCCTTTAAGGTTAGAATATTACATCAAACAGAATAAAAATACATTTTTAGCAGAGAAATGTGGGCTTAGTGAAAATTTAATTTAATATTTGCATAAAGGTTGACATTTTCAAAAGGTACTTCTAATTTGAAAACTGAGCCTCATTGAAACCCACATTTTCAGTTTCTTGAATATAACTGTAAATATATATATATATATATATATATATATATATATATATATATATATATATAATAGCAGCAGTGTTACAACCTTGTCGTTTTCATTTTCTGTATGAAGAGACCTGACTGAACATCATCTAACCAGCAGGACCATGATACCTTTACTTCTTACAAGTCTTTTATGAGAACTGAAAAGCTTTGAGCTCGTTGAAAAAGCAGCTATATATTGGTTTATTAATCTTTCCCTCACACACACACACACACACACAAAATGCTAGACACGCTAAAGGATTTGAATCTTTTATGAGTCTCTAGCACTAATACAAACTGCACACCAATACTCATTTAATAATTAAAGCCTCGAATTGATTTTTGCATTACAATGCTTGTGTTGAGGGACATTAGTCTGCACTGCTGATGGTAATAACACAGCAGATTCCTTCCAATAAAACCAGCTCCACTTCAGCAGTAAATAGAAATAAAGGGAGGGGGGAGAACAGAAAATGGTTGTAGGAACAACATGAAAGACTAACATTCAGAGTTGTTAGATAGTTTATTTTTTAAATTGAATAACTGTGATTAAAATTCTCCCTAGTGTCTGATTTATATCTAGCTTGGTGTCCCCTTTTAAGGATTTAAACTTCTACTTTGGGAATATAAGCGCAGCACTTTAAATGTTTTTGGAGATAGTAGTTCACATGTAGTTTATTGGGCTGTTTTTAGATGGAACAATGCAAAGTAGTTAATCATTTTGAATTGGAAGGAAAATCATACATGGTTTCAACTTTTTTACAAGTACAAATCAGGAAAAAAGAAATGTGTACCATGACCATCTTCTTTTTTTTCCCAGCTGTAAGTCTTAAGGTGAATACTAACTTTCACGTTAGTTCGATCCCCCACTCTGACCCTACTCAATTGTTGTGTCCTTGGGCAAGACACTTCTCATGAATTGCCTGCAGGCGATGGTCAGAGGTCTCGGTGGCGCCGATGTATGGCAACCTCGCTTTCCAGGGCAGCTGTGGCTATTAACATAGCTCACCACCATCAGGGTGGGTGTGAATGGGTGAATGGTTGTATAATAAAGTACTTTGGGGTCGTCGGACTTGATGAAGCGCTATACAAGTACAAGCCATTTACCATTCTATCAACTGTGATCAGTTTTTCTGTCCCTGCTCAAGAAAGTTGCCCCCACGGCCTCGAGCTACCAACATAAATGTTTTAACATGACGCATGATGTGATCAGGCTCATGTGTCGCTTTTTGTTTTTTACTATTGTGTTATCTTTCTTGACAATTTCACATGTAAACTAAAAACAACTTCATACATGACAGAAAAACTTTCATTTTTTCAAGAAATCAAGTACCATGATCAAGATGTGTGAAGTACTTTCCGATTTCATCAATAGCACCGAATATTCTACACTGGTGGTGGAGAACATCCTTTGAAACACCTATGTCTGTACTAGACGCTTCTCACACCGACATATTAAGAAAGAATTTGGTGTTCTATTTATGTAATAATTTTAACAAATGATTATTAGCATGAATTATTATTCCTTTTATTCTTATCATCACCATTATTATTCCACACACAACATTTTCCATGTATGCCAACAAGTTCAATGTTGGTTTATCTGATCAAAACACCGTCTTCCAAATATTTTCCGTGTAACTCTTCCTCAACAGTAACTATCTACTTGTAAACGTTTAATAACGGATTTATTGTAGTGTATGACTAATATTTTTGCTAGTTTACTGAGATAGCCATTTTCTATTAGGTTGGATGCTGCGCCTTTAATATTTCAGGGATGAGCATTGCCCCATTAGATATTCAAAGTTTTATATCTAACTCTGCTTTTTAACCAGGCTTGTATTCTGTGTTCCTTTTCAGGGGTGCCACCAGGTGGCCATGCATATTAACTGTACTGTTATTGGTCTATGCACATTAGATCATCAGTAACATTAAAAATCAAACAATAAACCAAAAGATATTAGTAGGCATTTACTTAAGTCTTCAAGATAGTTTTCTACAGGCAGCTTTACTACAACAGTAGAAAAAAATCCTGAATTTACAACTTTTATATTCAGTGCTACCCCAAGAGTTGAAGTGGCTTCATCTGGCCACCCCTACGAAATATTTGTAGAGGCGCCACTGCTCCTTCATGATGCTTTTTGTTCATCGTTATTCTCTAACACATTTGAGGCCTTCCCTGTACAGCCGTATTTATACTGAGATTAAATTACACAGGTGGACTCTTATTACTTATTAGATGACTGAAGGGAATTGGTTCTTATGAAAACAATTACTTACTGTAGAGGTGTCAAACTCATTTCTATACTGGGCCATTTTGGCATCATGAAGTCATTAAAAGGGCCGGTTGCACCTGTATAGCTGACACTTTTGATTTGATAATTTCATTTCAGTTCACATACACACACACACACACACACACATATATATATATATATATATATATATATATATATATATATATATATATATATATATATATATATATATATATATATATAAATACAGAGAGAAGAGAGAGAGAGAAAAATGCACAGTAACTTAAAAGTAGCACCTTTTGGCCTGGTTTATATAGTTTATCTGCAAAACAGCTGATATTGGGGTGAGTTACACTTTAAACTCGCATTATTCTGCATCAGCTTTTCTCTTTTTGGACATTTCTGGGTTGTTTTAATGTGTTGTGGGAAAACTGACATCTAGTGGCAGGATGCTGTTACTACATAGTTTAAAAAAAGTCAACATTCGCTACAGGAGGCACAGTTTTAACCACGTTATACAATTTAAAAGGATATATGCATCTACTTTATGACATGATAGGCCTTTTTTGGCTCTTGAGGGCCGGACAAATTGCCTTGACGGGCCGGATTAGGCATTTCAGAGTAAATGGTACCTGCTGCAAACCACTGTGTTTTTTTTTTTTTTAAATCATGCTGGTCTATTACCCAAAAGTCTGACTGATGTTTTTTTTATGTTTCATTTTTCAGTTGATGTTGTCCAATGAGGCCTTCCCACTAAGCGATCAGAAATATCTCAATCCAGGTGTTACCTGTAAATTTCATCACTTGAAAACGTAAGTATGTGAGGCTCTACTACTGATTTGTGTGTATACTGTAACTCTGATGGAAACCTAAAAAGACGGAAATCCAGAGAAGGAGGGAGAGTGGGTTCCCCAGTGAACCGATGATCCCACGCATGAGGTCTCTCTGAAGTTGACAGCCAGGTCCTACAGGGACCTCGCTGCTCTAAAAAGGCTACATGAAAAGGATTCCTGAGGAAGCTGCACATCGTTTATCATTTCTGCCTTTACTCATTGAGGGATGCTTGAAATGTATTTAAAGTTTTACAGTCAAAAACTGGAATATTTTACTCAAACAAAGAAAGAGTGTATGGCAAAAGCGAAAAAAACAAAAAACAAGCCAGGCCAAAAAACAGATATCACAGAAACTAAATGAGATTCTCTGCAAAGTGATGGATCTTTTCAGTGGATTTTGTCTGTTGCACACTGGACGTGTTATTTATCTGTGGGGCTGTTGTTTACCAGAGATACAAGAATACTGTGAATGACTTCAAACAGCAGAAACATTCAGTGGAAGGATTTTTTGTGATGCCTCACATTGCTGGGAATCACTCAGAATTACCACTCTAGCATATCATCGAGTTTGGCAAATGCCTGGTAATGAGTCGTTTATTGGATTCAGGTGTGTTGGACCAGAGACGTCTAAATACAGGCTGCAGGACAGCAGTGGCTTGGCTTCACACTCACTACGTTCCTTGTGCGATCTGTCCTTGGATTGTAAAATGTGCCGCGCAGCGATCCAAACTGGATCAAGACAGCTCCGTCCCCTTCCCTCCTTTATCATGAAATATTACAGGATCCGCTTTACATTTCCTGCGTCTGACTTCCTGTCTGGCTCGTCTGGTTTTCAGAAATTGATGCGTTTTGCTCCGTCATCCGTCACAAACAGACTCCATCTGAGCAACAGAGGAGGGTTCTCTGCCACTGACCTGTTTGGAAATGCTCCGTTGACTAGAATGGCTTTTATTTGTGACGTAACGGATAATGCACAGATAAAGGAGTGCGTATGAATGAAGGGTAAGACCCTGATCTACACAGATAAAACAGCTGTCAATCAGTTATCACTGTATTTTTAAGCATTTTATAATTTATGTATCTGGTTTGATAATAACATATTTCAATGGATTCATTTAGGTCTACTATTCTACCAATAACACATGAGGACTAATTTATCAGATATGTCAAGATCCCTGGTGGGAGTTTTTTTGTTTGTTCTTTAGTTTGTCTTCCCCTCCTTTCCTTTGTGGATGAAGCTGGTGAACAGAAACACCTGCAGGATGTCATGAGTCATCCGATGGGGTTAAAGGATCAGCTCTCCTTCAGCCTCATTGCCTGATTGTTCCGTTGGTCACAGTAATCAAACCCTCCTGTTGCTATTTCTGAGCTGAGCTCACCAGTTGCTAATCCTATTGCAGAGGTCCTCAGTCCCGGTCCTCGAAGGCAACTTTTGTTTGTCACTTTGCTGCAACACTCCTGAGTCAAATGATCAGGCCATTAGCAGGACACCTGGAGAACTTGACTGCAGACTGAGGCGGTAATTCAGCCGTTTGATTCAGGTGTGCTGGATCTAAATGTTCTAGGACACCGGATCTTGAGGACCACTGTGTTCTGGTGTTTCTCCTTGTGTGTTTTGATGCTCTGTAACGTGCTCTGAGTCACTCTCTAAACGACCTTTGTGCTTCCCAATGACTTGTTGTGGTTTTGCAATAATCACACCCTGGAAACTCATCTTGAGAAACGCAGTTGCTCACTAACCGACAGGTCTCATCTGTCCTCAGACAAGACAGATGAGACCTGTGCGACGACCCAAAGTCTCTGTTAGCATTCCAACAATAAAATCCATTTATTCGCCCCATGTCCATACCTAAGTGGATTTACTTCATGTACAATACTTCAGGTATTACTGAATAATTGCAATAGATAGAATAGATAATCACATAATGTCCTTTAAACAGGACAGGGAAGCTTTTAACATGCTCCAATAAACAGAATGAATTTATCACATTAAAAAATCTTTTCACACATGGCTTTAGTACTCTAAACAACATTACACAGAAATATAGTAACCACTGTGTCCCTTTGTCTTAGATGTTTTGCACATTTAATTGTCAAAACAATATTAATTTGCCTTTAGCTCTTTTTTAAAATAGTTTCACACCTATTCTGCACGTATGAAATGTAAGTTTATTACTTAGACATTTTAACCTTTTTTGTTTCCATTTTTTTTACAAAATTAGTTGCAGCCTGTATCTTTTGACACAACTATGTCTACTCGACGGTCCTTTAATGGCTTGTCTCTTTACCATGTTTTATACGCAGGCAGCCATTACTTAAGGCTCCAGTACACTCGTGCGATGGGTTGTCGCACAGGTCTTTGGAGACTGGGCACAGGTCCATAGAAGCGCTGTAGACGTTAATACTTGAGGTGCAGTATTCTATGAAATGACAGTACTCAACATAACCAGTAAAAATGAAGCAAAAAGAGAAGAAACGGATGACATTACACTTCCATAATGGCCAGTCGCAGTACTGTAAACAATCATGAAGAATAGTTGGTGTGCTTATGGCAGCTAAATAAGGGTTAGAGATGTAGAAGAAGATGGTATGTTTACCTGTTGCATGGAGAAAGACAAGAAGATGTGAAGTTGGTGTAATACAGCCTGTCTGTAAAGCCATTGGGGAACTTTTATTTAAAGGTTTAAAAAAAAACACTTTGCTTTACTAAATAAAATCTGATGGCTTTACATACTCTGGGTTGTTTTAGGCTGGCCAATGAACTCACCCCTGAAAGTAGGCCAGAAATGTGTGTATGCTGTTTCCAGTCACAGAATAAACAGTAACAACATAGAATTTAACAAAGTTTTGCAGATTGAAACTTCTGGACCATTTGATGTCAGTACTTTTGCAAAAAATATTTACCAAAATAACATCATTTTGTGTAAAACCCTTTTAAAAAGTGCATAATAAAAGAAGTTCAAAATGCTTTTTTTCTCTTGCTTGTTTCTGAGTTAGCTTTACAGACAACACCAAAGTCTGCTAGCATTAGCATGAGTTAGCATACAAGAGTTAGGCCTGTTTTCTAAAGCATACTCATCAAGCTTCCTTTTCACATTTAAATTATTCAGTTGTATAAGTAAAAGATAAAGGACACATGGCTTTAATTTTTCTAGAGAAGTAATAGGGCGGCAGGAGTTAGGGAGTCTTTCATGCAGTTGGCAGATTTCCGGTTTGATCCCCCGCTCCAACAGTCTCAGTCGTTGTGTCCTTGGGCAAGACACCTCACCCAATTTGCCTTCTGGCGGTGTTCAGAGGGCCCGCTGGCACCGATGTCTCATAAGGGTGTAAATGGGTGAATGACTGACTGTGTAAAGCGCTTTAGGGTCGTTGGACTAGTTAAAGCGCTATACAAGTACAAGCCATTTATACAGGGTGGTTTTATAGGGTTTTTTATGTGTTGCAGAAATACTTAAGAATCATACAGCACTGAACCAATCCTAAAATATGGGCTTAGATATGTTCTGTACTTATGAAAGTTTTTTTGTGTTAACAAGTTAAAACTGTAGGTAAATCTATTTTAAAGTGGGACATTTGAGCTTACTGCTTAGATTGGAGCATGCAGTACATCACTGTTACAAGCTATAATGCACCTCTAGAAGAATAAAAAGGGGGGAAAAATGGTGGTCTATGTAAAGTGGAATTGCAATGTTTTGGTCTGAATTCCTGATTATTGCTGCCCAAGAGGTCCTCTTTTGCCCCAGTTCTAAGGTTGTCTGGAAGAAACTAAATTTGGTCAGGTCTATAAATGAAAACAAATTAGCTACTTCACACACCCTGCTGCCCTCCAGGTTGCAGAGCGTTCCACTTCACCCCATTCAGCCATTTTGGTAGTGTGCTGGGCGGGTGGTGTACTGATCCACTGAACACATTCACTTATCCACTTGTAGCTTTGGCATCCTTGCGTTCGACTACAAACGTGTAGCAATAAATAAAAATGGTGTATTTGCAAATTTGGTTAGCTGGAATTTAGTTTATGACTTTGCTTAGTAGCCCGACAGCAAATACTGTTGCATATTTGTTCAACAAACATAATATGAAAAAGAGAAAACTACACAAATTGAAAAATATGAATACAGATGCAGATGTGTACACAGTACCTGGAGAGAATTAATTTAAATTGTCTGCACTACTGGATCCTCCAAGTACACAACAAAATGTATTTGAGGACTAAAAAAGTGGATTTCATGATATGTCATATGTGCACATAGTCATCTGCCAACCAAATAGTCAGTTCAATGCTTGAAAGTCTAACAATATGCATTAAAAGGCACATTTACTAACCTGTGGCACAGAGCAGACCAGACACACACGTTTTCATCACTGTTTGCAATATAAACTGATAAATAAACATATTCCACCTTGTTGACAAAAAGGGCCCACTGCTAATTTAACGTACATCATGAAACATGCAAAATCTCAGAAGTCAATCCAAACATTGAAAATCCTGACAATGTGTGAGCAATAATAAGATTTAAAGGTATGTTTGATTTTCTGTGAGGGAGGTTCTCAGAAGGTATCATTGGTAATTGCACTCACCTGTAGTAAAAAGATATATCAATGTGAGCCTGTTGGAAAAGCAAATAAGTACACAATAAGATCTAAAAGGGAAGTCTTTGATTGAAGGATTGTTTTATTTACCTTTGTCCACTTGTGCATTTTTATTTACTGACTTTCAGGTTCTCAAAGAACTCACCAGCAAACTGTTAGCCCGTCTTTAGACAGTAGACACTAACACTGTACTGTAACGTTTCTGGAAAATAACAACTTTTAGTGATCACTTAAAACTTTTAGACAAAGGATTTATAGTTTGTTTTTATAACTGAACTCATGAAACAATGACAGAGAATACTGCACGCGCGTCTCTAAATCTATTTATAAGGAAACTCAAATTTGATACTTCAAATGTATTTGTGGAATTTGTCTTGACTTTATTTGTGACATGATTGCATGAAATTGCATACTTCTTTCTTTTTTTTTGTTTCTTTGCTAAGAAACTACAGCACAAAAAGAGCTTACTGATTAGTTTAATCAAGTGTTAGTTTACTCACATTGCAATTAGACAAATGGTTGATTTAGTAAATCAACTCCATCAGCTGCCTCTGCACATTTCAGTCCAAGCCCAGATTTGTTTTTTTTGTTTTTTTTTTTGCAACACATTACACAGAGAGAGATTTTTCTCAGATGTGATCATTAAACTAAAATTAAGAATATGTAAAATCCTTTTCTTCAGGCTGCTTAAACAGTTTGAATATATTGTAGTAAAAGTCCTTGAGAGAATCATTTTATGTACTTTACCCACATTTTTAAGCAACATGTCTTCTCCCTCTTATAGTTTTTTTTTTTTCGTTTTTTTTTGTCAATGACTCTGAAGGTGCGATAAGACTGAAAATCCTTTGAAATGGCTTCTGTTGAATCTCTGTCCACAACTGGTGGTCATCAGCTTCCTCTGCACGTCTCATCTGAAGATGGATGTTAATTATACCATCTGTATCTGGTGAGGGATCAAGAGCCACAGGGGGAAACATCAAGAGCAAACAGTGAGAAGGGATGAATCATTAAATATCTCTAGTTATGATATTAAAGAAGCATAAAATAAAATAAAAAAAATCACAATTAACATTTTTTTTAAACTTTTCTTAACATTTTTCTTTAATAATTTAGATGATAAATGAATTAAGTACTATACTGGTATGCTAAATGTTTCTCTGATCTTTACATTCTATCAATGTTTCCGAGTTATCTGAAGTTTCTCTCCCCATTTTGGTTCCTTTTAAATTCGCTCAGCTCCCTCTTGTGCTGTTCAATCTATGTACTGATTATTCTACACTTTTTTTTGGATATACCTTTTCAAACTTTCTGCCTGATGATTGTTGAACACAAACTCATAAGCAAACCAGAGGCAGGTTTGGTCTGTGTATAGAAATGCAACGACTACACACCCGTAACTAGAAACTTGAGGGTGTACAGGCGTACGTTCAGAACCACACACGCATGCAGCCGTCATGTCATCTGTAAAAGATTGCCCTGTGGGATTTCCTCTGTTGGTAAAAAGGATTGAATTGCCTTTGCAGGCTTGATCACAAATCGATAACCCATCCTCACAGCTGCCATTTTAAACTTTGTGTGGGGTCTGTGTGTATTTGTTATCTAGCTAGATGGTTTTCTGCTGCTGTAGGTCTGTTTTATTGCTCATGCCTTTCATTTTGTTCCCTTCAGACTTTTCTACAACCATGTTCATAATTACTTAGGGTATTCACATTATTCTAGTAAATTAACAGAAATGATTTGCCATATTTAGTTTTGTTGCTTTGCCGCTGTCTATCTACTTAATAATCTAATGCACATTTTAGGCCAATGTCACATGTGCAAGTTTTGCATGAAATTCTGTGCGATTCACAGTATTGAGCTAAATTGTCATGTTAAAAGTATAAACTATAGTGTATTCTTCTGGGTTTATTGTGATAGATCAACTCAAAGCTGAGAAATGAGAGGAAAAATATGCCTAAACTCTTTATATAGATAAAAGCATCCCCACAGCATGATGGTGCCACCACCCTATTTCTGTGTGAGGAGAGTTTATTCAGGATGATGTTCAGCATAATTTGTTTAACAGTATTTTTGCTTTCTTTTAACAATGGCATTGCTGTTCCAGTTATTCAACTAACCAGACATGTGGAGGGCATATGTAAGAAAGTTAGAATCAAGGCAGGATTTTGCTACCACTTGCCAATTTTACGCTACTTTGTGTTGGTCTATCTCATAAAATCCTAAAAAAAAAAAAAAGAAGACATTGAGATTTATGAGTATAAGGTGAACAAATGTGAACAAGTTAAAGAAGAGCGATTTTTTTATTTTACCAAGCATTGTATCTAGGATAAATAATACTCAATTTAAGGATTTCAAAAGATACTAAGCACATAAGGATTTTATATTGAAGGACTAATACTCCCTAAGAATGTTGCATTCCACACAGCATTGTTTGACTACCGATGTGTCCTCCTGTGAACTTAATATAAGATTTAATCTAAGGATTTCAGATGATTAGTCATGATATGTTCGAACGTTCACAGGGACATGGTTTAATGTTATAAATCTGACTGTAAAAGTGCCTTTTAAATTATTTTATTTTTTTACATAAATATGTGCTCTTTAATGTTTTATACTCTGAAACACTGCACAAATAAAGAGTTTAACTTTAGAATTGTCTTTGATCAAGGCCACACACGACTCCTGAAACCCCTGACTAAGATCACGCTCACACTGAGCTGCAGAATGGCTATAAACGGCATCATTTCCCTCGAGAGGTTGATATTCTCTTATAACATGACATTTACTGAAGCTTAAACGATATCCAGAATAGTCCTGGTGCCAAACTGTTCTTTATGTACACAGTGCCCAACAAAAAAAAAGGCACGGAATCCATGTCAAGAATAGATTTGTTAGTGCCGCGAGCTGCAGTGCAGGATTCCTCTACGATCTTGTGCAGCTTTTTGAAAAACTCCTGACGGATGGTGGTTCCTTCAGCACCTCTTCCCCTCGTCTGAGACTTGATTGCACTCACAGGCAGCTGCAACACCAGCTACATTTCTGATCTCAGTGGTCTCTTGGCTGCGTTTAATGTTGGCAGGATGTCCAGACCTCAGCCCACTACTTGATCATCAGCACTAAAAATGATTGATGCTGCCTATATCCCCAGGGATTAAGCCTCTTTGACCCGTCTCAGACTGTTATATTTGGGAAAATGGTCTCGTCTTTCACGGCACTTAAAAAAATCTAATCTGACAAGCACTTATCTTTATGTACTTCAGATGAATGATATAGGGTAACTTCTGCGAAAGTTAAGTCTTCAAAAAAATGTGAAGATATAAATCATCTGTACATTTTTTTGTCATATTTGTGATAATGTCCAACCCATTAAGACATGAAGTACAGCAGTCTTCATGCCCAGGGATCACCTGAGGTTGTTACTCCAAATACCTAAATTGCCTTAAGTGGTGACAAAAAAAGGTTAAAATCAATCTTATACCATGAACGTTTTTCAGTATTTACAAGTCATCCGTACCAACAGCAGCCATGACCTGATCATGAGACGACGCAAATATTTTCCAACACACGTTTATCTCTGTAAAAGTGGCTTTTTTCCCACAGAAAAATTACACAGATAGTGTGTCTATGTTTTTTTCTGTCTCCTTTCTGTCCTTTCAACCCACCGTCGGTTGAGGCAGATGGCCACTCATAATAGGCTGGGTTCCTTTCCACTGCTTGCTTAGATTAAAGGCTACCTGTAAATTTAGCAACTTGATGGAATTTGCAAGACTCCTTTTGATATTTTTTTCCTGTTGCTGATATAAATATGTGGCATTAGCAAATTTTCATTATAAATTGTGTTGGACTCAGTTGTATTGGAACTAGGATGCCAGTATATCAACCCTAGCAAAAAAGAGCAAAATACCTTGTGAAAATGCTGGCGGAAGCTATAAGACAGTTTCCCTATCCACAGTGAAATGAGACCTGTTCCCACATGGGGTCGCATGTCACTCAGCCAGGAAGCCATTGCTTTAAAGGTTAGGAAGAAAAACAGTTTGCAGTTTGCAAATGCACTCAGGGCCAAGGACCTTTATTTTTGCAGACATGTCCAGTGGTCAGATGTGGTCAGATTAATCTTCATGATAGTTACTTTTTTAAGGAGAAGGGGGGAGCTAACAAGCCTGAGAAGATCTCAACTGTGAAATGAAAGGCGGCAGCATCTTGTTGGGAGGATGTTTTGCTGCAGAATGGACAGGTGAACTTCACAAATTACATGGTTGAAAAAGAACATCATGTGGGAATATTAAAGTAGCATCTTAAGATATACGGCAAGAAGGTAAAGCTTTGGCATAATGGTCATTCATACTGACAATGGCCCTGTGTTTAAAATTAAATCATAAAGTGGCTTTAGTGTCTGTGCGTGGCCATGTATAGCTATCCTTATGAGGACCAAAACTTGCCAATTGGCATTGTGAGGACATTTTGCAAGGTCCTCTCAGTGCAAATTGGGCTAATGCTTAGCTTTAGGGCTAAGATGTGAGTTGAGTTTAGGTATGCACCTGTGGCCTTAGGTTTAGAGTATAGAAAGCAATAGAAAATAAAGGGCAGTCAATGTGATGTCCTCACAACGATGTGTATACCGTGTATATACAGTATATAAAGTGTGTATGTGTGTTTGTGTTGTTATACTTGCAGCTGAGCGAGAAAATTTTTTGCTCATTTTTCAAGAGAAGTGAGAACTTTGATGTAGCCTTTCTCAGAGCTAGGGCTTAGGTTCATGGTCCGGGCATAGAAAGCAATAGACCGGAGTCATATTATGTAAATTTCAATGCTGCCAATTACAGAAGGAATTTTATCTAAAATTCTGAATATGAAAATATTAATAGTAAACTTTAAAAAATAATTTTTGTCCTAACCTGGCATATAGCAAATAGTAATCCTTTTGGTAATTCTAACCGAACCAGAAAGAGGAAATGTTTAGTCTGTTTTTATGTCAGACCATGATAAAAATGTGATGTGTATTTATTAAACATGTGTGTACACCTCTGGTTTTAACTGGAATTCCAGATGTGAATCTGATCAGTGTGTCTTGTAAAGTGCATTGAGGTGAATGCTTTGAAGTGAAACTATAATAAAACCAAGTAGATTAAAACTAATTTATCATAATAATTGACTAGAATTGATTGGAGCAGAGCAGCCATCCGCCTACATTAAAGAGGAAAACAAGTGAGACATCCTTTTAGTCCAAAGAAAGGATGCAGTGTAGTATCTGAGCATGCCTCTTGAACAATTTTTCTGCATCACCTGTTTCCCCCCTTCCCACTCTGACCATTTTGTAAATGGTTCAGACACCAGAGGCATGACTGAAGCTGAGCGAAAATGTATTTGGCTGTGAAGGTTGTCAATTTGGTTTCAGTACTGAAAAAAAAAAAAAAACATTCATTCATTGTTTTGTTTTTCTTCCTTTCCAACCCTAATCTAACTTTCAGAGTTTGGTCTCCTCATCCGGTTGTTCCCTAAATTGAACCCCACATTGAGTTGGAAACTGCAGACGGCATAATTGCTCGTTCATAAGCTCCTCTTTTGAGCTGCTTGAACTGCTTTTTGTTCAAAAACCTTATTTTTCTTCCCTCAGTAAAGTACCAACACCTTGAAAGATGTTCTTTTTTACACTTTAAAGAAATGCAAGCTGTGTAATACTACAAAATATGCATTGTTTACCAAGGGCTCGTTTAGTGCTGCTGGAAAGAACTATCCATTCATAGATTTTTACTAATTCATACCAAAATACTTCTCTTTGATGGGTTTATAATAATATTTCTTTATCCACCCATCCAGACGCAACATTAACATGGTTGCCTTTGAAATAAAACGCAGTCTTCTATGCTCGGTTAAATAAGCAAATGTGCTTCAAGTTTAGGTTTTCAAGTCCAGGAAGAAAAGACTAAAAAGCTAAAGGGGCCTTTGATACATCCACTTGGTTTTTTATCAGGTTTTGCTCTTTTCAAGACCCAAGTTTTGTTTTGTTTTATTCAACACTTTAGACACATAATGATGGTGGCTGCATTGCTTTTTAAGGTGACTTCAATCAGTCGTCGGCCCGCTGGTCACTCATAAACGCACCGTACATATTCCAGGTCCAGCAATATCCTAAAGCAGCTGTAGGTAAAAAGTGCTTTGTTGGATTTTAGGATCAAGATGACCATTTGCTGTTAGACAAGCTTCTCTGTCCCCTCCCACTCTGCGCCCTCTTCACACTCTAAGCTTGGTGACCCAAGTGTTCAAAGCAGGACTAAGGTTCACTTTTGTAGGTTTTCTTCCAAACAGAGATGGCCAGAGACATTTGTGCTGTGCTGTTTGAGGTGAAAATCTTAGATGCAAGGTACACGAAATATTAAAGATTTACTGATATTCATTTACTGGAAAGCAGGGGTTTTTAAGACAGTCAGAAAACACAAGCCTGTTCTGAAAAAAATACAATCCATCCATCCATCCATTTTCTAACACGCTTATCCCTGTTGGGGTCACAAGGGGTCATGGTGCCTATCTCCAGCTGTCAATGGGTGAGAGGCGGGGTACACCCTGGACAGGTCGCCAGTCTATTGAAGGGCAAATCCACCACCAAAACTTTTTTATTCCGTTACTCTTCCTGTTCAATCGCACTTGCATTTATATAGATTTAAAGATGACAATATCTATAACAAAGCATGAACATTTTTATTATTTTACATAAAGTTAAGGTGACTGTCAGGTCTAAATACCTAAAACATCATACAACACAGGGAAAGAAAGGCACAAAGACAATTAGTTTGGTTTGGCTCACAAGGAGAGTAGAAGGAGACAGTACACTGCAAAAACGGATATAAAAATAAGTATAATGTTCTTACAGTTAGTGTATTTGTCCTTGACTTGAGCAGGTAAAGAAGATTATCTGCCAATGGAATGAGTATTTTGACACCTAAAATAAGATAATTAAATATACTGCACCAGAAATAAGATGATAGAGATGAGTTGTTCCTATTTTTAGGTGAAAAAAATCTCTTTCCATTGGCAAATCATCTTATTTTCCTGCTCAAATCAAGGAAAAATACATATATTTTAAGAAAATATTACTTATTTTTAATTCCGTTTTTGCAGTGTACAGTTATAATCTTCAACCCACTCTGCCGGTCCCAGCGTTCTCCTCTCGATTTTATTAAGTTTGGGGCGTTTCCCTAGTTACAGGACTGAGGCTGTACTGACGGGTGGGGGAAAAGATAGTTTACAGCCTCAGTTGTCAACAAAGATACACAGCTGAGTAATCACGTTCAGTCAGCACATAATCTTGTAGCTGAGTCTTCTTGTTTCAGGAAGGCCTCTTTGACTTTGTGTCTTCTGTTTCTTCACAGGGACATGATTAAGCTATCATGTGAGTAATATGATTATATCAGAAGCTTACATTATTACATCATAACAAGATAAATCTGTTAATGAAGTATAAACATTAATCCCAACAGTGACCTTTGACTCTTCTAGTTCAAAGGTCAGCACTGGTAGCCCTTCGCATGACACAACACCAATGAAGTAGCTCTGTTTCAAAAAGGTTGGTGACCCCTAGTATAGACAATGGATGGATGTATCATAACTAAAAGGTCTGCAGGGACATCATATAAACTTGCCAAATGGGACAACAACACCGTCTGCTCTTTGGTATGCACCAGCAGTCAGTCATTGTATGAATTGCAAAGAATTCAGGATAAACTCCTAAACTCTACTCTACTAAACTCCTGAATGAGTATAACACTTAATTCAACTGTTTGTCTTCAATATCAGCGTCTTGATATTGTTTTTGCCATATTTTCAGCTTGTCTATTTTAGTTCTCAGAATTTTATTGATGATGAAAAGTAACATCTACCAGCTTTCCAGAGAGAGAGAACGTGCTGTGTCTGCAGACAGGGATCATTATTGTCAGACCGAAAATGTTTTATACTGTTTTTAACATTACTTTATGAAATGTGGAAATGTCGAAAATAAATGTAAAAGACGTTCTGGGTAATTCCGAGAGCAATAGCTTCACTGCACTGACACAGAGAATGAGAAAAGCGAAAAGTTTTGTAAAGATGAAAATGTTTTACCACAGAAAAAGTTTGAGAACCACTGACTTAGTGTAAGAATCCTGAGGGGTTTAATTGTATTTCACTGACATAGTTGTCAACACAGGAAAAATGGGATCTCTTTACCTTCCTGGCAGACATCAAGGGCAGATGAGAAGCTTTTCAAGCTTACAAGCTTTACAAAGAATAAAGGCAGTTCTGAAGGCAAACGGGATCCAACTCGGTCCTAGCTGGGTGTAACTAATAAACTGACTGGTGAGGGTATACATTGAAAAGTCCGGCAAAGAGGAAAAAGATTCATAAAAAAAAATAACATGAAAGAACATGATGGATGGATGCTTGTTAAAGTGACTGCAGCAGTTCATACTTTTTTCATGTGAAAAGTGAAATGTAAGGGTTACTGTGTCTGACATGCATTCTAATGCCATACCTTTGGAGTGACAGTGGCTGCACACATCGGAGTAGGATTTAGACAAAGGTCTAAAGGGAATGCTTAAATTTGCTTATAATTGCTGGTCAGTGATTATTATCAGACTTCTCTAGTGAGCTTTGGTCGGGTTTTAGCATTTTAAAGCTGATAAGTTAATGAGCTGCAATTATTGTTAGAAACTGACAGCTCATTTCTACTTTCAGTTGTTAGAAAATTGCTTGGATTCAGGCCATGAACTGTTTTTATTGTCAGAACAAAGACTTGTCTTACATTTAGCCGTAGCTGATTCTTTTGTGACTGCGCGATAAGCTCCAGCCCAAATCCCTAAAGCCTGAATAGAGCCGAGCTGGCGCACAAAATCGATGGATGGATGAATTTGTTGGTCCTTCGTCCACACGTTCCTCTTGACCAATGCACAGGTGAATCAGATGATGTGTTTAGCATTCATGGTTATGTTCTGTTGCCATGTAATTGCTTGTTTCAAGGTGAGTTTTTGCATGCAATGTAAATACAATAAAAATCATTTTTCAATTTGCTACCTTCAGGCATTGTTTTGACAAGTTGCTTTTCACTAATTTGTGTAGTTTGTGTTTAGGTGTGAAAACTGGCAGACGCATGCAGAGCACCTTGCCTCCAGAGGTGTTGCAGGATCTGCTGCCAGCAGGTTTTGGCATAAATCAGCTCCCAAGGTTCCTTAACAACTACCTCGGGGGGAATTATTATAAAATAAATGCACAGATCCTTTCCATAAATGACAAGGAAATGTCTTGCATGTAAGTGTTGGTATGTAGCTCTGCAGGTGAAATCTTTGAAGGAAGGAGAAAATTAAAAAAAAAGATGCGTTGGAAGATGAGAATGAGCTTTCCCTGGACGAGAAATGCAAACACACTTTGTGTGCATCACCGCTTCATCCACCTCGGTATGGACTTTCACCCTCAAACCTCTTTTACCTCATGGTGGGGGAATCATTATTTTCAGCTTCTATTCAATAGTCAAATTAGTTTTTTGACAGCTCATTTATGTTGCCACTTTTGTCTCTCACTTTCAGCTGCGAGCGGGAAGTCTCCGAGTCATCTCATCACCCTGTCATTGACTTTTCTTATCCTTGTAAGTTAAATAGACACACTGAGGGAGTACTGCCGTGACCTTGGTCCATCATCAGTGGCTCACAAGAATCTGCACAGTCAAATATGTTTTTCATTTTCTTCGTTTCCTTTGTAGAATTTTTTCTTCGTCTCGCAGGAATAATGAAAAATGGAAATCAACCTGCAGAGCGCTGAAAACCAGCGGATATCATAGACGGCTGTGTGTTGGCTGCCGTATCCTTTTTAGGTTCCTTTGTGTTTGGAAATCAAGCTGAGTTCTAACACAACTTTAGAACCCGTGGTTCAGTGTGCATGTACATGCTCAGTCTGACGTTTTTTGTTTTAAACTTGAGTCCAGTACAGTCAACAATTACAGGCCCAGCGTGATGGTTTAACAGGCTTACTGACAGTGATACTCAGTGTAGGGGATCTTCTGGGTTCCCGTTGAGGTTCTGTTTATGACTCTGAGGTGAAGTGGTTAGTGGATTTATGTTCTGGGGTGTGAGATGATGGGGTATGAATCAGGAGATGGATATGAGTTCAGACTATTAGCGGTGAATGAGGAAGTCCTGTAGGAAGGAGGTAAGTCCACAGTGGGAGATTGGCAGGTGGAGGTGAATGATGGGTCTGCAATGCTGTGTCTCACTTTTTCTCTTTCCAGGTGAAGCGGCTGGGCGTGGTACTGGTTCCTGGAAAAGGGAGGGCAAACTCTAACTAGAGTCAGAACGAGAAATGCAAAGTCACGTAGAGAACGTAGGTCTCATCACCACGCTTTTTAGCCAACAACCAGGCAGTTAGCTCATGTAACCTGCTCCTCTTTTAGCTCCTCCTGATTTGTCGGCCACACCCGCCAGTCGCACCCTGCAACTGACAGAAGGGGGCAAGGACAGACACAAATCTGCACACAACTCCGTGGATATGACACACCAAACATACTCATTAGGATGATATCAGTCCTCTGTATTGTCCATGATCTCCCATAAATCTAATTGTGTTTCATATTACGCAACAATACATTAAATGAGCTACAATACACTTAATATGGCCACTTTTCTAAACAATAATGTAGAACTGTGATCAACACCAATGAAAAGCAAAACCCAGACACGGATAATTACATATAAATTTCAAGCTACTTTGCACAAAGCATGACTGGCGCAATTATACTATTTGTATCATCACATTTTTTATCATTTCCTCTTTAATCTTAAAAGAGCAATAAGTAAGAAAATGTATTGTATAATCATTCTCATTTGTCTGCCAGAATTGCAGTAACATTCGCTATCAATAATCGGTCCTCTCCATCAACAATGTCAAGTTTTTCTCCTTTCAATCCTAGAGGCACGGTACAGAATGACTTTGGCGCAGAGTGCAGCTCGTGTTTACTTCCTGGTTCCTGAGCCAATCATATGAGAGTTCCCCAAGGTTCCAGACACAGAGTGCAGCATTTGGTATTTTATCTTGGCAAAACAGCAGCAGCCTGCAAACATGGAAGCCAGTAAGAGAAGTGGACCAGAAATAGAACTAAAGACATTTACCCCGTTTACACTACCCTTTTTTAACCGAACCGAGACCAGTCCGAGCTCGGTAACCGAGATAACTCTCGAGTGTAAACGGTAAGCAGACTGAACTGAACCGAGCTAGACATAAAAGGACTGCGCTAAATGCAGACCAGTTCCTGGTGTGGTCTCGGCCTGGTTTTTTCCCGGTTATCTGATAACGAAGAGCGCATGAGCAGACCGCGTCATCCCCTTACAGTCAGCTGACTGTCCGTGGTTTTTCCGGTGTGTTTGGCTGCACGTCCCGATTCACACTCCATTCAGACAAATTTCAGACATTCATAATAATACTAGCTTCCTTACCGTGCCACATGATTTCCAGTGATGATTCTGCTTAGCAGTGTGATGAACCTCAGGGTCTGTTGTTGTTTCCTGCGTCTGTAAATCCTTATTAGACGTTCGTTTGTCTTATCCACGTCCCAAAAGCTGACTCTGTCCAACCATAACATCCTGAATGTTACGGGTGCCGCCATTTTGATTTGCTTTGTCCTGCCTTCAATCCTGGAGAGCAGCAGTACCGCAGATCGTCACTAGGAGGCAAGGAGCAACCAAGGAACCGTGATAGTGTGATGTGTAAACGGTCATCAGAACGAGGCTCGGCTTGGTTAACGGATCCAAGCTCGGACTGGTCTCGTCTCGGATCGGTTTAACAAGGGCAGTGTAAATGGGGTTATTATATACATTTCCTGTGGAAGTAAAAAAATCAGTCACGGGACTGTTGGGTAAATGGCGGGTCTTCGTTAAAGGTATCGCGTAGGTGTTCCGGTTTTAACCACTGGGTGTCATTATTACTTGTTCCTTTAATTACTGAATTTCTGGGAATACTGCCCTTTACTTTTTTTTACAACTTCTGACATTACAACCACAACGTTCAAGGTATTTCAACTGGAATTTTAAGTGGTTCACCAAAACAAAGTAGCACATGTTCATTTGAACGAAATGACACATTGCTTTCCAGTTATTAAAAAAACGGTCCTGTTATTTGGTAAACCTTTGGCCTCAAGTCTTTTACGGTCTCTAACAGCTTTTCTTCCAGCGTTGCCCTGTATTAAGCTCAATCCATATTCCAAGCAGCACTGGCCAGCTTCCCTGTCGCTGCTTAAGAGCAAGCAATGAATTCATTATGTTGTTTTGCTGTCTCTGCCATTCTTACCACCCTCCTTTGTATCCAGATTGTGTTAGTTTACATCATCTGACAGACAACACCCAAGGGTTATAATTAACGTGGCTGCCTTAGGGCTTTGGTATTCAGAGATGTACTTTATGTTGATTCTGGAAGAAAGTCATTATTCTATGAGGCAAACGCAGAGCTGCTGGATGTCCTTAAGGCCTGACAGATCCTGCCTGACTTGCTTTCCTCTTGTAGGAAGGACCGACTGAAGACAGTGCAAATATAGTATTTGAACTTTTCTTTTTGATACAGGGGTTAGAGTTGCGTCATTCAATCCAAGGTGGCTGTGGGCATGTTTTTATTGACACTCTGAGAAAAACATTATATGACTTATTTTCATATTGTAATACGTTTTTATTAGCTTTTCACCGACTTGTCCTGTGTTCCACACAGGCTGCATTGCCTTTTTACAATTGGAATGACATTTTTATGATGGCAGAGATTAATAAGCAATATTGAACCATGTACCAAGCAAAATGATTAAGATTATTGAGCAAGCCCACTCCGATTATTTGTCCAGTTGGTTGACAGGGTGTCGTTAGGAATTAGGTAGGGGCTCATCTCGAGTTTTCGCCTCACTTTTGAAGCATTAGGTTAATTATTTTAACAACTACCTTTCTATCTTCCTGCAGCAAGTAGCTGTGCTGCATTGCTAATTCAATAATAAGAACAATACAGTGTCCTTTGAATCAGAAGCAGTTTTGCTGGACATGATTGTATGCAGAATGAAGGAATTTGATGTATATTTATATTTAACTTAAACAGACATTAAGTTTAAATATACAAGAAGCCTATGCACAAGTCTGTGTATTGGTTATTTTTTTAAATATGTAAAGAAAAAACGAGAAAAGGGAGGTTGTGGTAGTTGAAATATGCTTATTTTGTTTCACAGCAGTGTAGCAGGCTGTGATGTGTTGCTACCGGTACATTTTAGAGGTTCATTGTAAATTTTAGTCTTTACTTTTAGAGCCCTGAGTGGTCAAGCTCCAGCTTATATGACCAGCCTTTAACAACCGTATTCCCCTTGTCGTAGTGTGAGATCCTCCAGCCAAAGGCTGTTAAAGGTTCCACAAACTAATTTCAGGACCAGAGGGGATCAGCCTTTTAAAGCTGAGGCCCCCAGACTGTGGAAGCCGTTGCCTTTATCTTTACGTTGTCTTGACTCTGTTCATTATTTTACAAAGCAGCTGAAGACCCACTTGTTCCCACTGGCTTTTAACTAGTTTTATGCTATGATATTGCATTTATTCTGTTTTTATCTTTTTATTTTGTGCTGTTTTATGGTTGTTTTTATTGGCAAGCACTTTGTAGGTTTTTTTTCCTGTCAAAGGTGCTGTATAAATAAAGTTGACTTACTTACTATGTGTTTATTGTGGTGATGAGAGAGGCAAGTCCAGTTTCTGTTCAGGATGTGTGGGGTCTGCAGAGATTTCAGCTGCCCTTTCCCTGACCTTAGACCTGTACAAGTCCTGGGTGAGTCTCATCTCCATAGACTCGGGCAGGTTAAACTCCAGGTGATTCACACATGGGTCGCTGAGGTACAGTCATTTGTGCACAGACAGAAGAGGAGTGGGGGGAAGAACATTCTGCCTGTGGTAAACGGGTGTTGATTATGAAGTGTGCCTTTAACTTTTTGTTTCAGCCTGCTAAGTTTTATCCCAAAATGTTTTATTTCCTTTTCGCATTGGCCAGAATACGCTTAAAGGTTGGGAGAAGAATCTAAAATATAATGATGTAAAAAAATATATATATTACAATTCATCTTTTATGTAGATATATAAGAAATGTTAGGAGATGGCAGATAAAGAAATGGACACCAGCAAACTGAGAATATAAAGCAAGACCAATTAGGTATAACATAGTTGTTCTCACATCAAGGTGCATTGCCCTGCTGAAATAAGTTATTGCCATCATGGATTCCTAGGAAATGGTGCACGGTCTGTAACAATGATTTGGTGGGTGGTATCCCTTGAAGTAACCTCCACAAGGACAGGATCACAGGTTCCTCTGCAATATGTGACCCAAACCATCATATTTTATCCAGCAGCTCCGCTTCTTCTCATCTGTATCAGCAGCGAAGTGACACGCACACACAGCCATCCATGTAAAAAAGAACGTGATTTATCAGACCAGGCCTGCTTCCTTCATTGCTCTATGGCCAGGTTCTGATCCTCGTATGCCTACTTGAAGACTACACTGACTGGTCTTCACTGACACCATTGCCCCACGGTTTCTTCCTTGCACCGCCTTTGATAGATACTGATCAGTGTTGGTGAAAATTCTCAGTCATCCAGGTCATGATCAATCCAAAAAAAGGTAAAAAAAAAAAAATTACTCCAGACATTTTGAATTGAGAAAGCTTCCTGGATGGGAAGCGAAACATCTTCAGCTTCAGAATAGAAGTCTAGTTGTTTTATTTAACTTTTTTGGAAATGCTGATCAGTACACAAGAGCAACACCTTACAAAGCTGCAGTTTTGGAAACGCACTTATCCAGTCATCTGGCCATAAACACTTCACCTGCCAGTGGACAGCGCCTGGTTAGTGCGTCCTCATTTTATACACGAAATAAATGTAAAAGAAATATATATATATATATATATATATATATATATATATATATATATATATATATATATATATATATATATATATATATATATACACATCTTTGTCCTTATATTTCTGTACGTGTGTTAAATATCATAGGATTGCTCTTCATCTTTGCTTTCTGGTGAAAAGATGGTCAAAAATCTCCATTGTTTTTTCATCGCATTGGTATTGCACACAACAAATAGACGAAGAGTCCCCTCAGCTCGCAGTTATTGAGTCAGCCTATACACCTTCTCTACATATGTTTGCTCTTGCTACAACAGAACAATCCACAATGCATTATACATGACTTGTGACAATCACACAATATAGGAAAAATAATAATTTCCCCCAAGAACTATGCATTTGCATTGTGACTGAGGTTGCACTGCCTGAAGCAAAAGCTATTTTTTTTTATGTTTTTTGTTATGTTGTGTTTGGGTGTTGCTTCACCAAATATTCAGCTGGAGTTTGTTGTAAAGAAACTAAATTTGCCGATTTTACATTGGCAAAACTTTTATTATAAGGACCAATCATTTCGAGAAGACAGTAATTGCAAAATAAAAACCTTATCTGACCTTCAACGGTACTTATAATTATGTAAACAATACAAACTTTATTAAACCAGTCATTCCTGGGGTGGAATGGCTGGCCTCCTTTTTTGTTAAATCATGAATTTTACAAGAAAGGAGAGATAATTGTATCTTCACATGGAGCCTGGCCAGTTACAAATTGAAATTATGTGTCAAAAGATTGTGTCAAAATTTGCCCACAAATCATGGGCGCTTGAAGTTTTTTTCATTTATTTACTTAAAACTTCGACAAAAATTAAAGAATGTAAATGCCTGAGAGCCAAATAAGAACGATGGTGTGCTGGTGATGGTGTTTCCAAGACGAAAAAAAAAAAAAATATGGCAGGTTGTTTATTTGTGGAGGGCAAACGAGGTTGGTTCAACTTAATGAAATAAGAAGATAATCTAGATGTGAGAAGTAAAAAATTAAATTAGTAAAAGATCTAAAAAGTAGATTGCTTTAGAAAAATATTTGTGTGAACGATTCTGTTTAAAAAATTATTTGTGTTTTCTCTTACGGTGTGTCAGTGCAGAGACACAAAAGGAAACGCCAAATGTAATTTATAATCTCTTATATTGATGCCTGCAAGTGGTGGGACACTGGTGTTTGGTATTTGGGACTCTTCTCACCCTCAGGTTCCACTTAAAAGAGCAGTGAAGGGGACACGGTATTTCTGCATGATTAAATCAAACCAGATTCTTTTTACATTTCTATTTCTTAATGAATTATGTTTTGCATTTTTGCCAACATATCCACAAAGGACTACAACAGCATCAGTCTTTTCCATAGCATCTTAGGCTGCCAAATATAGGTGCTGTCAAATTCCTTGGCTTTTCAACACGCTGAACGTCTAGTTAGAAACACTTGCTGCTGCAGCAAAATGGCTTCTTTCCTCACTGGACACGGGTTACTAGTTAGAATCAAATTTATAACCTTTAGTTTGGTGAGTGAGTTCTGAGGAGGAGTTCAGGTTTCAAAACACAGACATCTGTCCTCCGCCACATTCAAGGCTCTCTATAAATGCACTTCCAGCTGACATGCCATTCAGTTTTAGTTTTAAATGCAACATTCTGTTGGCAATTCAATTGTAAAAGTGACATCTTCATTGTCTGATACTGAAATCCCCCGTGGGTGCACCACATACTTTTCCAGGCTGAATTTTTAGCCTCCATTACATATAATATATCCATTATATATAACATTTACAATGATGGAGGAAACACGGAAGGAAAGGACTTAAAGGGGCCACGTCATGCAAAAATTCACTTTTTTACCCCTAAATAGATTTAGTTTTATATATAGAGTCTCTAGGAGGGCAGAAAAGTTTAACCCTCCTGTTATGTTCATGTTTTAGGAACAGCAATACTGTTCCCGGGTCAGTTTGACCCGGTGCATGTTTAATTATCTAAAAGATGTCCTTACAAGCATTGTTAATATTTTATTACTAACTCCATTACTAACTATTCTATCAATATTTAGTGCAATGGTGTTCTTTACCTCTAACAGGTAATGATCCAATTATGATAAATTACTCGTTTTTCAAAAGAAAAAACTGCATGTTCAAACTTTTTTTTAATTTTTCACCACTTTATTACTTTTGAAAGACCAACATATAAAACACAATAGTTTTACACAACATTGAAACATACCATTTAAATTTAGTTTTACATACATGCACTGTTTGTGAACCAGAAATGAACAAAATCGCAATACAACAATACAACAAACAAGCAATTGCAATATGAACAAAGTGTATGTGCGTGTGAGTGTGTGTCTGTCTGTACATCTACACAGCACACGAGTGACATGTCATCACACTGTGCTTTGTGCAAATGAATTTTGCACATTCCGCGCAGGTTATGCTTGTCTTGACATTGTCAGATGGCCTGCAGACCTGGCACCTCTTCCTCTTTCTTTTCCCCTCAGCAGCAACCTATAAACAAGAGGACCATGATTACTTTACTATGGTGTCTTTTTGCTGATCCCAAGACAAACACAACTCACTCTCATACACTTACACACACATGCACACACATTACACCCACACCTACACACACACACAAACACTTACTTACCTAACACATTGGTGTACTTGATGCAGTCCTCTCCTGGATCTCCCTCACCGTGGCTGCAGCGGCTGGGGTCCTTGGCAGGTGCTGCCTCCGTTGGATGTGCGGTGTCACAAGCACCTTCCCCAGCTCCTCGAGAAAGATGCGCCTCTTGTACAGCTTTGACACATTCCAGTCAGGAAATATCTCCGTCCAGATGATAAATGCATTGTAGGCTGATACATCGATCATGTTATAAAAGATGACCAATGGCCAGCGCGCAGTCATCCGTTTGGTGCTGTAGGACCCTGTCACTTTGTCTAAGTTGTCTACCCCCCCTTTGGTGGCATTGTAACCAAGGATCATGCTTGGTTTCTGGTCCTCTCTTGTGCTGATTTCAGCATTTTTGTGCAGAGTGCTCATGAGCACAACATTTTTTGCCTTTTTGGGGCAGTAAGACACTAGGGCTGTGGTGTCTGTGAAGGCAAACATTGAAGATTGAGGAGCCCTGTCCTTGATTACCAGCAGCTCAGCAGGGAGTTCAGCCCTGTTCTTTCGGACAGTTCCGACCATTGTGAGCTTTCTCTTTAGAAGCTCCTGACCAAAGTTGCAGTTTGTGAAAAAATTGTCACAGGTTATGTTCTGTCCCCTGAGACCCTGTGCCATGTTGAGCACGACCCTTGTGCCCTGATTCTTCTCTGGGGCTCCTCCAACCGGCTTTCCAGTGTAAACCTGCATGTTCAATGCATAGCTGGTGTTTGCATCACATGCTGCCCAGATTTTTATCCCATATTTTGCTGGTTTGGAAGGCATGTATTGCCTAAATGGGCAGCGACCTCTGAATGCCACCAGCCTTTCATCCAGTGTGTGTGTGTGTGTGTGTGTGTGTGTGTGTGTGTGTGTGTGTGTGTGTGTGTGTGTGTGTGTGTGTGTGTGTGTGTGTGTGAGATTGGGGTGAAACATGTCTCACGGTTGCAAAGAAAGAAATAGTCTGACATTTCTGACACTCTTTTACCTCCAGTTTGACTGGTGGGTCAAATTGACCCGAACAGTATCTATGTGATATAAACATGCAGGGGGTGGTTGCAAATATGTGAGATGAACCATTTTCATATTATATGTTGATTACACTATTTAAGGCAAGCAGAAGAAGTTTCATACTGAAAAAATATTTTTAACTATTTTTCCTAGATCTTCAAACTTTGAAACGGGTCAATTTGACCCGTAACATAACAGGAGGGTTGCAGTCTGTCCAGGAGCTGCATAGATATCATTCTGTTTTTTTTGGGGGGTTAATATTTATCAAGCCGTTCATTTTTTCTATTCTTTATTACATTATTTGAACAACCGTGTTACAGTATTTGCAGTGGAGCTGCTGTACAAGGTCATATCCTTCCAGCTTACCACTCTCTGGAACCCGCCATTTTTATTTCTCTGAACGATCTTGTATCCCAAGCTGAAGGATGCCGAAGCTCAAGGTGGACAAGTCATCGGTTGTTCATTTTACATCCCCAAGGATACTACAAAAATGGCCAAACGGGGTGAATCGGAATGCTCAGACCTGGAGGGACGCGGGTTATAAAGTGCCTCCTTTAGATTTAAACAGACAGGTGCGTCTGAGAGCAACTCGTTTGGTGCTGAGAACAGGAGTAAAAAGGGGGAATGTGGGGGTAAATTAATGAGGAATTCAGCCCAAAGTATCACAGTTCCAATTTATATAGACCACAACTGAATAGAAAGCATTGATATGTCCCCTTTAAGGAAGGAAAGAAGCAAGGACACAAGGAAGGACAGTGGAGCAAAAGTAATCAAAGGAAGGAGGGTATGTAGGACGAAAAGAACAGAAGGACGAAGGAAAATGAGGAATCAGAGAAGGATGCAATGACAGACAGAAAGAAGTAAGGAAGGGAAGACGGGGAATAACGGGTGGATTAAAGAAGCCCTCAATAGAGGAAAGAAGGACACAAAAAAGGATGGAAGGTCTTAACACTTAGACAAGGGGAGAGGGACTAAAGTTAAAGTAAAAGATTTGTCCAAATTTTTATTTTTTTCACTCAAGTGCATCCAACCCTTACTTTAATCCACGCAGGATCATGGAGCCTGGTGCTTATATCCAGCAGTCATTGGGCTTGAGGCGGGGAACACCATGAACAAGTTGGCCGTCAATCACAGGGCAACACAGAGACAAACAGGACAAATACCAATAAAAACTCAAACGCTATCATCCCCAAGGGAATTAAGCCAGACAAATGAACCAGACATTAACATTTTTAGCTATTGGACGAAGTTGCAAAACCGTAAAGAAAGCCAACGCATGCGGAGGAAGAACATGCAAGTAGAAAGACCCATTTCTGGGATACAAACCCAGGATTTAGTGCAAACCACTGCATTACCATGCCATTTAATACTTACCCAAAATATTGAAACCACATTTGATACTTTTCCTGACTGCATATAAATGCTGTTCCTGGACGGATTAAAACAGACCACGTTCCTTTGTGTCAATATGTTATTTGAGAATTTCTTAAACATTATTCCAAAAGCTGTTTGAGTTGAAGTTTTGAAGCACGATGGATGACACCAGAAATTCTTCTATAAGCTAGTATGGCGTAAATCCTGTGCGATTTGGGCTGGGCTGTTTGGGCTGTCCGTGTGAAAACATGTTGCATTATTCATTTCTTCAGGACAGAAAGGATTTTATTGGGACACAATAATGATTTGACCTCCTCTTTTACCGGTGGAGCCCAGGAGGACTGGAAAGAGAGCTCGTGGCTCGCCAGGAGGGTTGTTCAATTATGAAAAATGCTTGTGAAAATCAGGGGGAGGCAGAGCGGTTGAGTGGGGTTCTTGGTGTGTTTCCTGTCTTCTTGTGTGGCAGTGAACGAGACGCAAGGAAGGAGGGGAAGCTCAGACGAGCGTTTGCCTGGGAAGCAGCCGGGGGGAGATGTGTGGAGATTGGGGCAGATCTTCGAAAGGGAACAAGGAGGCAAGAACAAAGGGCGAGCAACTTCCTGTTAGGAAAAGGATTTCCCGAGGAACGGAACCCGATTGTCGTTGTGAGGTGGAAAAACAGTCTGGCGATCCTCCACTCATTCAGCCGCTCTTAAACCGCGTCCTGATGAGGCTTGATGAGCTGCAGCTGGTGAGCTGCACCTTACAGCTGGACAGGACAACAGAGAACAAGTACCACAAACACACACACACACACACACACACACAGCCTCAGCAGATATGATAACGTGAAGAGGCGAGGACACTGAGATGGAGTGAACAGATTTGTGAAAACATCTGGCAAGTATTAAAAGTATATCATTAATGCTATTTTTGATTTGATTAGAATTGTATGAATTTAGTAAACGAGCAGAAGACAGATGTTTAATCTTTCTGGATGTTCTGATTGGGATGTGTATGTGCATTCCAAGCGGCGTGGATCTGCTTCAACTTTGATCCAAAAATGTTCCCGAATCTACAAGAAATAAATTAGAGAGGGTCTGATGTCTGGGCCCACTGGGCATCATAAATATACCACAAACCCAGTCAAATTCTCTTTTTCTGGATTATTCTGTTCTGTTTTCCTCTTTTAAGGGGGACAAGTTGTTGGTTGGAGTCGATGGAGAAGGCTAGATAGGCGGTGAAATCTAAGAAACAAGGTGCTAGTTGAGACAGAGGAGTACTCTGAGGTGCTGACGAACGAAGAAGATTGAAAGAGGTTCAGGGAACAACACCCTGCTTGTCCAAATGCGAGCGGGACGATGTCTCGCAGAGACACCGAGGGAACCGCAAACCACTTTATTTAACACAATCTCTGCGAGTAAAAGGGGCCCCCAAAGAAAAGAAAATGAAGTGCAGTGATACCAATTATCCAGAACAGGACTGATGAAGAGGGTTTTAAATGACTACAGTATGAAGTATATTGGCCACAGCATGGGGCGGCAGAAAAGAATAGTGGAAGGAAGGTTTAGAAAAGGAGAATAATGGTGAGCAGCAGCAAAGAGGATCAGCCAAGAACACATTAGATTTAGTGTTTGCTTTTAAAGTTCTGAAAAGAATGAAGAAGACGTCGCATTTTGTCCTTGATGACTTGAAGATGATGCTTGTTTGTTTTTTCTCAAAGAAGCGTGTCGTGCCTGACAACAATAGAATATAGACTATTTCTGTACAAACTGAAGGCAGGGAAACAACAGTTATTTGTTTCCTGCATTGTTATATATGTCTATATAGAACTTGAAGTTTAACTTCAGATAATAAAAAAAACACACATAAAAAAAACAGAGAGAGATTTCTTCCAGTGCTCACTGAGAAGTTTTCATTATTATTTTTTCTTTTCAATTAACACAAAGCAAACAGAAAAATAGAAAAAAAAAAGGACATGAGATGAATCCCCCTATTTAAAAAGGGGGACCGGAGGGTGTGTTCCAACTACAGAGGAATCGCACTCTTAAGCCTCCCTGGTAAGGTCTATTCAGGGGTTCTGGAAAGGAGGGTCCGTCGGATAGTCAAATCTCGGATTCAGGAAGAGCAGTGTGGTTTTGGTCCTGGCCGTGGAACACTGGACCAGCTCTATACCCTCAGCATGATTCTGGAGGGGGAATGGGAGTTTGCCCAACCAGTCTACATGTGCTTTGTGGATCTGGAGAAGGCATTCGACCGTGTCCCCCGAGGGATCCTGTGGGGGGTACTCCGGGAGTATGGAGTACCGGACCCTTTAATAAGGGCTGTCAGGTCTCTGTACGACCGGTGTCAGAGTCTGGTCCGCATTGCCGGCAGTAAGTCGGACTCGTTTCCGGTGAGAGTTGGACTCCGCCAAGGTTGCCCTTTGTCACCGATTCTGTTCATAACTTTTATGGACAGAATTTCCAGGCGCAGCCAAGGTGTTGAGGGGATCCGCTTTGGTGGCCTTAGGATTGCGTCTCTGCTATTCGCGGATGACGTGGTCCTATTGGCTTCATCAAGGCGTGATCTACAGCTCTCACTGGAGCGGTTCGCAGCCGAGTGCGAAGCGGCCGGGATGAAAATCAGTGCCTCCAAATCCGAGACCATGGTGATGAGCCGGAAAAGGTTAGAGTGCCTTCTCCGGGTTGGGGAGGATGTGCTGCCCCTAGTGGAGGAGTTCAAGTATCTTGGGGTCTTGTTCACGAATGAGGGGAGGATGGAGCGGGAGATTGATTCCCACCTGAGCTGTGGATCATTGCAGCTCCTCCAGAGTTACTACAGGGGCTATTGACTGCCTCTCTGATTAATTCTCTCCTTGCACAACCAGTAAGTGTAGGTAGACAACTAATTTATGTTGAATTAATGGCATACTCGTTTCATTGTTGAGAAACAGCCTGAGCTGTATTCAGTGTTTAAACCTGGGGATGCTGTTCTGTTGCTTAAACTGCTTTAAACTTATCCGAACCCTTATCTCTATCAGCTGTGTTCTGTTGTTTATATAATGTAGATTTTTCAATCAAAGGATTTGTTTGTATTTTCTCCAGTTAAATTGTTTAAGGTTTTACTATGTTATATTAAAAGTGGAACAACTTTTCAATAAATGTTTTATTAGTATAGCGGCAATTCACAACACATGTCATCTCTCAGCAATTTACAATGTGACTTCTATCGAGTCATACAGAGAGACTGGTCTAAAGGTTATTCTAGCTAAGGAAACCCAACAAATTGCATTGAGTCTTTGCTTTGCTGAAATCACTCCTCCTGAAAGAGTACGTGGCCATAGTGGACATTTCCTCTTCATTAAATCACTGACTTTGAAACAATCCCTCATACTGAGCATGCATGTAGCAACAGCGGAGGGAAAACTCCCCTTTAACCTGCAGCAGAACCAGAACCAGGCTCGGTGTGAACGGCCATCTGACACGATCAACTGGGGACAGAGCAGAGACACAAAAAGAGCACAAGAGCGCTGACTCAGGAGCACTTTCTATGTGAGAGAAAATTAAAAGGGTAATGGCAGCACTAGAGCTGGACGATAATTCAATAACAAGAAATGTCGATCAATAGACGTGTGGCACAATACGAAAATAAAGGTCCACAAAAAGTTTTCCTTTCTTTTGCATGCTAGCCTATCATGTGGGTGATTACCACAATCATTACATCCTTCCAACCAATCACAAACCCAGACCCAGGAACGCTCCATCGCCAAGCTCCGCCACCTTCAAAGAGTTCAGAGAGCACACATTGTTGTTTTTAAAAACTTGCAGTTTGGCAAAAAAGGTTGGTTGAATAAAGCGTTGAGTTTGAATTCAGTGTTTGTATGTTATTTATCTAGAAATAGGTGACTAAGCAACAGCATCGAAATGGCCAGGGTTTCACTTAGAAATGTTTTGAATTTCTTTAATAATTATCGATCTCGATCAATATGATTTCCATTTTATCGATTAGCTTTTTTTCTATATGGTCCAGCCCTATGCAGCACTAGCTCAATTTTCTTTAAATTATTTATCTTGGTTTCCTTGTTTTACACGACAACAAGCTGGCATTTTAACAGGGATGTCTAAACTTTTGACACCACTTTTTATGACATAAAAAAAATAAATCAATCTTGCTAACCCTAATTAGTTTTGTTGCTTACAGAGTAGTTTTATCACCTCCTTTAAGAAAACAGTAAGTGAAGGAAAAAAAAGAACAAAGTATTATATGACTGACTCACTGCAGTGCATAAGGTACTCTGACCTCTCTGATCTATGAGTGAAAGCAGACATAATGGGAACACCTTGAAAGGATGCCAAAAAAAATCTATAGCCAGTAAAATAAGTGTGGAAGTATTAAGAAGTAAGAGTCTTTATTGTCACTATGTCCCCATTTTGGTGAGACACCGGCTCAGAATTCATACAGATTCACACATAACACACAGACACAAAACAAGACATATTGCTCAAGTAGAGTACACAGACAACACTTCCTGAGAAGTGTTGTCGGTCTGTAAATAATCCGTAGCTGTCATGATTTAGGTTTTAGTTTGTTTTGTACTTTTCTGGAATCTGTTCCACTCCCTTCAGCCACCTACCAGCCACCCCTCAGCTCCTGATCAGCTCCTGCTGTAGCAATCAGTTATTATCCGCTGTGTTCACCTGTTCCCCTGCCCACTCATCCCTGCCTCAGTCATCCACTCACTGCCAGAACGTCTCGTCTTGCTTCTTGCGTACTGCCGCCGTGCCTCTGCCAGTTCCTGTGTGTTCAGCCGGCTGGATTTTTCTGCCCTGTTGTGTTCGGCCCACTCTGCTGTATGCTGCCTGTGTCTGCCTAATGTCCCTGTGAGTAGAGTCTCCAGCTCTGCCCGTTTCTGGTGGTTCCTCTGTCTGCATCCTCCTGCTCTGGTTAGCCTCCGCTTTCATCACTGTGTCAGGCCTGTCACTCCTGGTCTGTCTGGTTATGGAGTCATCTGATCAAGTCCGGTTCGGTTCACCTGCCTCGTCTCCCACTATTCATTTCTACAACAAACCTTTTAAGAACTAAACTCTGTCTCAGGTTGACTATCAGGTTCATCAGTACTATTCATAACATTAGCATCTGGTAAGATTTAGATGTTCAGGTCCAAAAAGACAATGCACTTTACAGACGATGTAATTTACTGTGCAATAGAATTAATGGGCCTTTTTTGTACTCTTGTTGCATTAACCGTGTCCAGATGTTGTCTCAAATCCTGTAACAATTCCCTCAACACCAAGGGTGTTCAAAGTAGGGCCCGGAGACCATTAGCGACCCCTGGACCTATTATATGCAGCCCACAATTGCATTTTTATTTTAAATGAGAACAAAATAAATAAAAAAAAAAAAACAAATTAAACTCTTGTTGCATTTGAAAATGTTAGGTACAACACAAAGTATTCATCTTTTAATTTCCATACCTTTTGCGTTCTATTTAACTTTGTGGCAAGTAAATCTGTTAACTCATAACCTAGCAAAATACAGCAAGGGTTTTCAAATAAAACAGTGACACAAATCCTGTGTTTAATGCTGAAATAAACAAAGAAATGTTGATTTATTTATTTTTTTGTTGATTGAGATGGTCGTCCAGTTAGCAAAACAATTTGCAAACTGGATGACGAGTTTTTAATAAGGCATATGTGCAAAGCGCTTTTCAAGGTCTGTACCTACAATGATTTATGCATCACTTTCCTGCAAAAAATCTTACTTATTTGGTTAATAAAAAATAATATATGAACACATTTTATGGAGCAGGTACAAAAAAAATCTCAATACAATTTTTGGGGTAATTACATTTTTTTATTTATGTTTTTTGACCCTTGAACTTTAAACTAGTGTTGAGCCGATGCCATTTTTTGGCCCCGATACCGATACCCGATACCTGGCTGTGCAGTATCGACCGATACCGATACCATACCGATACCATTACTTTGAAATTTATGTGTGTGTGTGTATATATGGAGAACAGCATACTACTTGGATGTAAAATAATTGCTATCATGGCTTTGTCAAGCTGCTACCTTATTAAAGCAGGAAAAAGACTAATACAAAGTGAATCCAGTAGAACTAGTGAGTCTTGGGAGAGAGAAGGCTGCGTTCAAAGTGACATACAAACATCAAAATGGTATCTGTGACCTATTTGTTGGTACTCACCGATACCGATACCTCCATTTTAGTGCGGTATCGGCGCCCTGGCCGATACTGGTATCGGTATCGGTGCAACACTACTTTAAACCTGACAATTTTTAAAGGTTAAAGCCTTTGGTCAGCTTGGCCTTACCTGTCTGACATCCTGCAACATGAACACATCCACCTGCCATAAAACCATAATAAGGGAGATGGAACGAAGCGTTGTACTGAAAAGGGAGGTGTAGATGGAGGGGGAAAGTGTTGTTTTTAAATAAAATTCTTTGGAAAATTTGCATATGCAGCTATATCAACTATATGAAATGGTTTATACAGTGATGTCATAGCACCTTCAAAAAGAAAAAAAAAGAAAAAAAAAAGCTGGCAAAGCATTAGCAAAATCTTGATCTGGATCTGGCAGCTGCTGCAATGCTCTGCAGAAAGGTCCTGCAGTTTAATTTTAGTGGAACAAGTTAGACTTGGCTCATTTTCCCCCCATATTTTCATTCTTGCTGCTAGGAATTCATTCAGTTGCCTCATTCCAACCCGTCTGTTTCTGCCAGCAGTTCACCAAAGCATTTCTGTCCGTCTGTGGTGCTGGCAGATCTAGTTGTGTGCAGACACAGCCTGTGGATGGGTATGTGCAGATGATGGGTTCTGTCACTGTCTGATTTTCCACCATGTGTCCATTCATCACTTTGTACTTACAGTTTGCTTCACTTTGGTGAAAGACATATTAGGGCTGCCATAATAAATGTGTAACACAGAAGTTCATTCTAATAACTAGAGTGGTGTTCTTTTTCTAAGAACTACAGGCAGGTCATGTCACTAATAGATCCATTACATAGCCTCTATACAAACCTGCAATAAAAATAAATTGCTTTATTCTTATAATTTTCCATTCATTCATATCAGGATGAGAGATAATCACCTCTCTCTAATCCTACTACAACTATGCAAAGCTCAAATTATACAGGACTATCCATCTCTACCACCATTTACTCTAATACCTTTAAATCATTTTCAGCGTAATAACTGTGTTCAGTATGGTAGCTAAGGTCTACCTACGTGGAATTTAATCTCAGTACAAATGTAGCCATTTTGAGAACGTCAGTGGAAGAAACAGCCTCATGAAGACCAAGAAACACGGCAGATGGAACGTTGTGGAAAAGCTTGAAGAAGATAAGTTGATAGAGCAACAGTGCATTGTACAAAAGTGGAAAGAGAGGGGCCTTACTGCAATCCCAGCAAAACACGGTCATCAACTTAATCTGGCAGGTCGTGCTTGTTCAGAGGAACAGTTTACAGGCTCATGGTAACTTTGCAGGAACTGCAACGATCTGCAGCTCAGATGGAATAATCTGTTGCTGGAACAACCTCAGTCATATTCAGTTAATTAGAATTTATGAAATGTGTTTATTTCAGCAACTCGATTCATCATTATATATATTGATTAATTACACACAGGCAGTGGTTTTAAAGCTTTGAGTCATGTTAATTATGATAATTGTATGCCGGAGCTAACAAAAACCCAACCTTTAAGATTTGAATATGACATCAGATCAATAAGAAATACTTTAATTCATAAATTTGGGCTTAATAACAAGTATGTTTAAGACCTTCTGAATGGTATCTGACAAACGAGTCTCATCAAAAGGCTTAATCTAATTTATTGAATGTGGCTGTATTAGCCGTGCTATACGCTGGTGTTTTCTCACAGCACATTTGAATATACATTTTAGTTATCATGCTCACTGAATTAAAATTTTATATTATTCAGTATAGTCATTTGCAGGAATTTTGGATTTAGTCTGGTTTTAGTTGACTAAATCTTGCAGCATTTTAGGTAATTTAGTTGAAAGTTTGATCCTACTAGCTCTCATGTTCTGCAAACATTTTAGTCAGTGTAAATAATTGTAGTTCTATCTTTAGTCTTACTTTATCAATGTTTTCATTTATTTTACTTCCAGAAAAGAAAAAGATTGCTGACGAAAGCTCCAACAAAAGTATCACTGCATTTATGAAAGACTTGCAGCTGAACCTGCAGCCAAATGTGGTTCTGTGAAGTACTGGGTGACAGGCTGAATACAGCTGCATCCCACACTTTTCAGATCATTAACATTTGTAAACAATATGGGAAACCATTTATTTTTCTTCAGTGTGATTCCATGTTACTTTGTCTTGGTCTGCCGTATCAAAGTCCAGCAAAATACACCAAAGTTTGTGGTTGTAATGTAGAGGAAAAAATAAAAATATCAACAGCTATTAGTACTTTCACAAGACACCAAGCTTTGCTTTTTAAATGATGTGATTTAGCATAAATCCTTTGAGAACATGAATTATTCGCCTGCAGGTGACAGGAATTTTAATGACACCCAAAGGCTTCTTGCCTACCACCGTTACAGATGTAACTTATCAACTTTTCACATAGAAAGGGCAGATTGTTGTGATTGATTTCATGCCTTCCCCTGAGAAAACCATTTTAATATTGACAGCTCTCTGACCTTCTCAACGGCATTGCACACAAGTTGTACTTGTACTTGATAAATTACTGATACACGTGGATCAATACAGTGACACATTGCATAGCGGTACATTACTGGCACACTTATACTAATATTGATCTAATAAGAGGAAGGAGAATCCGCTGTTAATTTATATATCTCTTAGGAAGGGAAAGGAAGTATTTATGGCTGGGGAGAGATTCAGGGGTTAGCTAAATGCTAGCAGGTAATGTAAAGGATAATTTTCAGACACTGAAAACAATAGAAAATAGTTTTCGGTGTCTGAAAAACTTCCAAGCAAACACTGTTCCAACATTTTATCCCATTGCGCATCTTTGAATCGTCTTTTTATTTGGACTTTACAGGAATAAATTCATATAATTACCCACTAATTACATAATAATTTTATTATAATGCAGCCTTCCACTTGGCTTAAAAGGAGGAATGTTGAGATTCTTTTTGTGTATTGGTTTTACTAATGAGGATATACAAAATCTTTTTAGCTCATCAGCATTAAATTATTATTAGAGTCAGGAATAAAACCATTGTGTTATTCTTGTAATAGTCTCACTAATAATGTCACAACTTTATTTTATTAATAATACGACTTTCATCTGGAGATATTATGATCTTATTCTTGTAATATCCACACAAAAATTGTAGATTAGAAAATAAATTATTGGACATGGAGGAGTACATTTTCACATACAAAAAAAAAAAAAAACTCAGGACCTGGGATCATCTGTTGACCCAAGCTTAGTGTTTCACAACCCCTCCGGGGGTTCCTGACCTCCACTTTGGGAACGACCCAACAAACGGCCACAATCTTTTCATCAGAAATTTGATGAAAACAAGCCAATTCCTGTTATAGCATTCAAACCTGTGTTTATCAAGTTGGACATCAAGCTCAAACAGATCATCATATGGACTGAACAAACTTTGCTTATCTCCACTCCACCACCAGTTTCAGACCCGGGGGGAAATATCCCTATTCTCATACGCCTGCTTATGCATATTGAAGTATAATTCAGCGTGAATTTTTCCTGCCGAGGTCTGAGCGCCAAACTCTTAAAATATTGTATCAATAAAATTCTTCTAAATGCCTTTTCTTTCTGTGTGAGTTTTTCAGATTGAAATAGCAGCAAACACCGACATTAGTCCTTTAAGCTATTACTTTATTTAGGGGTCACCACAGCAAATTATTCCTACATGCACATAGAATAGCCAGAGGTTCTACATCAGATGCCTCTCCTGACACAACCCGGGTCTCCCACACTACAGAAAAAGGCTTAGCCAACAGACAGACTCAGCAACAAAAACACTAACAATTTGGTTAAATAATTCTGCATTTAACTTCACCAGAACCTGCCCAGTATGAGCAACAAGTTGTTATGGTAAACCTCTTTAACGTTTGATCAAAACTGCAACTATATCTATTTCCCACTTCAGTTACACATACACATTAGAGAGGCAGAAGTACTGGCAGTGCGACTCCGAATTTGGTGCCGATAAATAGAAAATGTGACATTTGTCGGAGAAAGGATGTTGTGAAAAATGATGTGAAATGGCCGAGATGCTCATTGTTGACAGAATCTCATTCTGAATATCTGAAATGTTAATTGTTAGAAGAATTGATTTTGGGATCAGGGGGCCAGAGTTTGCTTGTTTGTGCTGCAGCAGAGTTCAGATGAGCTTTCACATCTGTCCAAATGAGGCGGGCAGTTTAAGGAAAAAGCTCTGGTTGATGATACATTTTCATGATTGAGGGTCAATATATGCAACTGTTATTTACAAAACTACATAATCTCAATATTCAAATATTTTTTTCCCCCTCTGGTTTGCAACAACGTGCAAAAAAGTGCTGACCTGTGAAAATGCTCAAATATCACCGCTATCCATCCATTCTATCCATGGGATCTGACAGCAGGTGGGGATGTAACTTCTGGTATGCTGCCTTTTGGTCAACACAGTGGACATTTGTCCTTTTGGCACAAGCCACAGAACATACAGAGACCAAGGTGCAGACGAAACAATAGGCAAGTAGAGAGCCACTGCCTGGGTCCTAAATGCATTTAACTTTGTATATTGGAAATTACAGTAGTGATCTTAATACCCAGGTATCTGTAGCCTAAGAATAGCATTTGAACAGTTATCCTTACAGCTGTCCCTTGGTAGTTAATTGGGAAAATCACGTTTGGTAGTGACAGCTGCCCAACCCTGAAAACAAATTCCTAATGGGAGGAATCAGCGGCAGAGAAATACAAAAATGTCTAGAGAATGCGCCCAAGGCTGGTGTGTGGTATTCAGCTTGGCAGCTTCTGAAGTTAAAAAACAACACTCTAATACGTTCCTCATCACTTTTCCCTTTTATCATTGAAAACTCACCGGTGAGAGGGCGAGAACACAAACTCTGTTCCTAAAGTGTTGTGTAACAGGCTAATCTTCCTCAGATTATGGAGATAACCGTGTCTATCACTAACCTTGCTTTGTGAAAATTGACACTGCTGTGGTTGTGCTTCTGTACCACACCAAGTAGAAAAATAAGATATGTTTTGTGTTAGCATCTTTTTTTTGGTCCTCTATTGATTTCTTCTTGAAAGGTCTCTTCCTGTCTTTGCAGATGTCAGAATTTCCACTTTCTACACTATGCATCTTTTGTTTTGTGCTGTTTTATTGTACAACAAGGGGGAAAGGACCTGCCTCCTGCACCATCACACTCATCACTCACTATCATACTGTCTGTCTTGCTCTACAGCAAAAAATAGACCTCTTTCCTCCCTTTATTTTCCCTTTTAGCCCTTCCATATCTCTCTCTTCCTTTTACGCTGTATTTCACAGGTGTCAGAAAGGCATTTGTGTGCTCTGAATGTGGAGTGGAGGTGATGTTTGGTTGTTTTGAAGCAGACCTGTCTGTCAGTAGTCTGAATACAGACTGAGACCTATTGATTTCTGGTTTATGAGGGATCTGAAGCTCATCTGTATGCCACATGCATTCAGAGGAAAGCTCATACACATCTGTGAGCTAATGCTCAGTGTCAATTGCTTTTCCAAAATTACAGTAGGGTATACGCACAAAGACATGACGTACGTTACAATGGATTGTCAAAAGTGTTGTGTTGCAAATGTTAAAAAAAGAGAGCCACTCTTTTTTGGCATTTTTTTCTAGCATAACATAGAATTCCTCATTATTGATTTATTCATTATACCAAGGCTTCTATTAAATAACACATTGTCACATTGCAATATTTACTTTTGTAATGATTGCCATTTTGTAAGACACATTGGCTCTAAACAGGAGCTGCAGATATTGAGTTTTAACATTTTTAAAGTTCTTGAACGGCACATTACAAAAGAACTTCATAAATGGCTCCCATCTGTCTGCTTCAGGTTTAGATGTGATTATGGTAAAAACCTAAGTTGTCGTGACCTCAAGAGACACAGTTTTCATTTTATTTAGAGATACTGCGTGCATCACCAGCTTTCTACTGTCCTTTGTGAGAGACTGTGCATACATTTTCTTTCACAGGGGGTTACATCCTTTGCACAGAAAATTAACAATACAACATGAAATTTAACAATAAGATTAAAAAAAATTGTACTATCCACTGTACTGTATTGTATTCATCAGGTATTTACAAGCAATGGAAAGCAGTCAGAGCTGTTTTGGATTGTCGAAACAGAGATTTGTTTCAACTGTAGTGCCATGCTAAAACAGGTCTGCCAAATGAATTAACTTCACCCTAATGAAACAGTGGTAGAAAAATGACAAGCAAATCAGAAGAGCAATTAAAGGAGATTTGGAGCAGCTGAGGGAGAGAGACTAATTAACATAAAATGAACTGAGCAGAGGCACAAATAACCAGCGGGGAACGATATACAGAGATCCAGATATAATACTAATGTTCAAAAAACAAAACAGAGGAATAGAAAAAGAAACTATGTTACGGTTATATAAAATTCAACATCAAAACATCAAGACATTTTAGAAGAAAAAAAGTGTTGCACTCAGCTTAGTGAATTAATGAAAGAGGTCACCAACTTGCAGAGTCAATAGCTACAAACCTTTACATCATCTTCAAATTAGTTCAAAAACAGTGTAAGGATAGCTTAAAGGAGCTATATCATACTTTTTAAGCCTTCCTTTGGCATTACGAAGTATTAATTTGTTATGAAATATTAATTGTTTTCTGGTGCTATTTTTCCCAACCCGAAAGAAAGACTCTGACCTTCGCTGCGACGCCACCTCTCCCCATGTGGGTGCCGCCCAGCGGTGGAAGCATTTGAAAGGTGTGCGGGGGGGCATTGGTTAGGAGAGGAGTGGCTAAAGTGTGGTGTTAAAAGAGCAACTTCATCTGAACTTTGAGCAGAAGTAATCACACTCTGCCTCACACCACCACTTGCTGGTCGGGTACTTCCCAGGGTAGGTACTTCCTGGAGGGAAGCTATACGCAGACCTACAATGGCCGCTCAATTTCCAGGACAGGGAGGGGCTGCTCCTCAGGGAGCAGAGTTCATGATGATTACTCGGACATGCACGAATCAAGCAAAACACCCGTGTAGCCATGATTTTGATGAGTGAAGAGCATTATAACATTGTTAATAGCTAAAAAAATATATATATATTTTGCATGATGTAGGCCCTTTAATGGAAATGATCTCCCTGACATCCAAGTCTTGTGTTGCCAAGTGCTACGAAAATCATCAGATGCAGGAAGCTCACCACCACTGGATTCTAGAACGGCGGAGACGCGTTTCATGCAGTGACGTATCATGCGTCTCTGCTGGGAAAAACAATGGAAGAATGTGGGTTTGACAGTTGCAAGGAACTTGACATTGGTGGACTTCACCACATCAGTAGTAATGTTGAGGGAGTTATGGTGTGGGGCAGTATTTCAGGAGTAGGGCGCAGTTGTCGGTGCCAATACAAGGAACACTTTATGCTTAGATTTCATATTCCCAATATTTCACGAAAGATTTTGTGATGACCTCATGATTGCACACCAGGGCACAAAGCAAGCTTCATGTGGATGAGACCTCGCCAGCACAGGGTACCGACTTGAACCTGCCAGAAGACAAAATGATTTGCACCCTGCCATTTAGAAGTGCTTGTCCAACACCAGTGTTTGACCTTACAAATGTGCTTCTGAAAGAATGGTGAAACATGTTTATAACCACACTCCTTTAGCTTGTGAAAGGTCTATGCAGCATATTTGAAGCTTTACAGCTACGAAGGGTGTGCCTACATCATCTCAAACCCCATTGACTAAGGAATAGCATGTCACTGTAGTTCATACGTGTTTCAAGGCAGAGCAAATGCTTTTGGGTTTCTAAAGTTGCTTTTCACATTGTTTCTTCTCTAGCTAGATATACTGGTGTATTGAGAAATGTTCATGTCACTGATCTAAACGTAAAAATGAAGACCTTGTGGAACATCAGGACCTGTCAAAGCTTTGAAGCATGTGTTTTGCTTGTTAGACTCTGCTATATGAATAGTGCACGTGTGTTTGGATCAAAGGTGTGGAATCCACAGTTTACAACAGTGCCAAGACATCATGGCCCATCACCTCTGCCATCACCACCTCCCTGTATCCTCCTTCAATGTATTTAAGGATCAACTAAATGTCTGATAATTAGATTGCAATACTTTATTTGTGAACTCAAGTCGCCAGGTAATAAACAAAGTTTAACAACTGGTGAGCTGGTGTTATGACGTTGGCTTGTGTTTTAACTTGAATAAGGAACGTTTTAGCTATTAAACCTTTTTTTCAGTCAAACATGATCACATTAAGGCTTTGATTAATTATGGCTGCATGTTGGATGGTTGGATTTTTTTTTTTTTTTTTTTTATCAAAACAACGAACATGGTAATATATGGGAGGGGGGAGGTATATATAAGTGTTGCATCTTCTTTCATGAGTTGTGATGAAACTGGAATGAAACTGTGTCCCAAATGGAACCAAACTGTTTTTAAGTTATGCAGAGTTATCTCTTTGACCCGTAGGCATCTGTTGCTGCTGTCAGTCTGAGAGTTATTTCTTTTAAAGTCTTATCTTTTCAGTTTTGACAGTTCTTAAAAAAAAAAAAAACTTGCTAAACTATTCATGTGATATTGGAGGCAGACAGTTTAATTTACAATTTAATTTCTTTTATTCATAAACTCTCTTGTCAAGAGAAAGTACTTTGTGACATAGATATCAACAAAGTTTGAAGAGTAGGATAAACGGAGTCAACAAAATACACAAGCAAGGTATAAAAGGAGTTTTGCTGACTGCTTCCAGGTGCATAATCGTGTCGACTGATATTTTTTTTTTTTTTCAAAATAATGTTTCAACTCATTCTGTAAGCTACATGGCCAGCCTTAGCTTTGGGGAAATAAATGGGAAACACACACTATTAAACTTCCACACCATTGTTTAGGTGCTGTGTACATTTCCTCCAAGGCATGAATTCATAACTGCAAACAAAGGTAGACTTAAAGCACGAGATTACCATGGCTGCTTGAATAATAGGACTGACTGATGAGTTTTGGAAAGAACTCCCTGTGGCCACAATCCAATGCAATATTTTGCTTCTCCTCTCAAAATATAAGTGAGTAAGATGGAAAAATTGTATACCTGCTTTAGTAGACAAAGCCTCCAAATGCTGGTAGATTATTCTCCATGGTTACAGATGATTAATGTGTTAACTAAAAACATTCAATCAAATGAAAACAAGAGCGTAATCGGAGGAAAATTTTGGCATCCAAACTACATGAAAATATTTGTTACGTCTATATTTATTTTATGGTGGATACTTGAACGTATACAAATTAATATTAAATATGCCATCCATCAGCTGGATCTTCTGTAACGTTTTAAGGTTAAAGCTTCGTAGGATGACAGCAGCTATGTGGGGCATGTGAGATAGGCTTGTAAAAATGTTCATTCCCCCTACTCTTTTGCAAATAGTTGTCATATTAGAACCTAAAACGTCAATGCAATGTATTTTGTCAAGGTTTTTTGTGATGGACCGACCGAAAGCAGAACAGTATACGTAGTTTTAAATAGCTTGTATTAATGGAAATCAGAAAAGTTCAGCATGTTATTGTATTCATCTTCTGTTCCTCTGATACCCTTACATACAGTCTAGTGTAACCGACCTCCTGCAAAAGTCACTGACGCCTGTAAGTAATTTAAGCTCAGTAAAAATACAGCCGCGTTTTGAGAGCCTCAGAGGTTCTTCAGAGGACATTAGTGAACAAACAGAACCATGAAGACCAAGGAACACAGCAGACAGGTCAGCAGCGGAGAAGTGTAAAGCAATATTAGTTCATAAACGAGTAGGACAAGCTTTGACTATCTCACAAAACTCTGTTCAATCCATCATCTAAAAACAGGAAGAGCGTGATGCACACCTATGTAGACATGGCCGTCCACCTGGACTGACTGAAAGAAATAATGAGAAAGATGTGAAAATCTATTGACAGGATCATTTGGTTGTGCACTCCACAAATAATCATGCCGTGGGGATACTTTTCTACTGAAGGGACAGGGAAGCTGCATTGCTCAGAGTTAATGGGAAGGTGGATGGAGGTAAACCTGTTAGAGACCACGGAAACCTTGAGACTGGGACAGATGTTCACCTTCCAGCAGACTGGTGGTTCATCACAACAACAAAAAATACTTTAAGCTTTACCGAGATAACCTAAGTAGCTCAAGGAACCTTAATACTTTTACAAGGTACTATTAACTTTCTACACAACTCTTGGTGATCTAGCCTTTGAATTCAAATCAATGCCTTCGGTTCTAATCTGACTCCGTTTGCACAACCTTCCACAAAAACAATGGTACGCTGTACCTTGGATTATTTTTCTTTGCATGCCAAGAACGGTGTTGTTTTGCTGAAAAAGATCCAGGAAGGCACAGCTCAAGGGATTGATGCAGTGATTTATTGATCGAAGCATGACGTTGTTCCATGTGGCGCACCGCTGACCTTACGCTGCTAAGGTCAGCGGTGCGCCACATGGAACAATGAAGTCAGGAGATCAAGGAAATAAACAACATAATAGATAGATAGATAGATAGATAGATAGATAGATAGATAGATAGATAGATAGATAGATAGATAGATAGATAGATAGATAGATAGATAGATAGATAGATTCATTACGCAGACTAAACATTTTTTTAGTGAAGTTTATGGCAAACTGCAGTCTTTCTGGCCTTTAAACATTGATGTTTGGCACTAAAATTAGACTCACTGCGAATACACAAGATTAGTTAATCAGTTAGACAACATTAGTTGATTCAGGGGAAATGGTGGCTATTAAAAAAGAGCACCCCACATGGAGGAAAGTGTTGGGGGAAAATAGAAGAAATTAACATGGTTTAAGTACTTATAGCTGCAGGAAACACGCACCCTTCCTCTCAGGACCCCAGAAACATGCACGTCAGGGTAAAGTAGCCGTTCTGAACTATTTGTCACTTTTCCTGTGTGACAGGTCACCGGCAAAAATCTCTCGTTAGAAAAATAAATCAACATGTTTAATTCTGCTGAAAACAAGGGCATAGAAGATCCTAACATTTCTGTTTAAAATCCGACAATATTTGCTCACTTTGTAAGTCTAACTGAAAATGTAGATTGTGAACCTGCTAGATTTCAAGTTAAATTAGAATAATTTCTTCAAGCTTTATTGCTGTGATCCCTAATATAAATAAACTGTACATCCTTCTAAAGCATTTTCTGATAAAGGTACAGAATACAAATGAATATTATCATTATTATTGTGTGTCTAAAGAGAGCTCTGCTGTAGCCCAGTGTGATTCAGTTACACACACATAAATAAATGAAAGCCCCAAATGAAATGAAAATCTCATATGCTGGGGACGACCGCTGTTAACAAAAGGAAAGGTCTGAAAGAAATCCCTGAGAGTTTTCTAGACAAATGTCCTCTGTGTGCTTTATCTTCTGCCAACATTTTAAGAGTTTTACTGGACTGTTTCCAACCTGGCCTCAGTCAAATCCAAGAAATTATAGAGATCCAGACAATCAGAGTGTGTCTGTTTCCCATTTTGGTCTCATTTCTTTGCAGCAGCAGAACAAAAAAAAAAAAAAAGACAGAGACAGATGAAGATGTGAGTGGAAAGAAAGAAAAGGTGAGGTGGAGGTGTGGGTTGTTCATAAAGTTTCTTTTGTCATAACTATAAAGTCAAAGTTTTTATCTTCCACAATAGTCAGTTTTCCCGGAGTCATCCACAATGCCAAAAAGAAAAGTAGCTTTTGACTGTGATGGATTCCAGATTCAAGTGTTCTGCAATCTTAAACATTAATAATTACTGCAAAAGTATCAATACCTTTGATATTTTTCCTTTTTTTTTAATTCTTTACCCAGAGACTTCGGTATAGTGTTCCAATAAAGCACACTTAAGTTTGTGTTTGCATTGAGACAAAGTTCAAGGGTTCTGAATATATTTGCAAGGTACTCTAGATCCCATCGGGTTAAAAAAAAAAAAAAAAACAAGCATAATTGTATTGAGCTCTGGCCTGATGTCGAATGCAAGCTGTGTCTTCTGGTCCACTCTTCAGGGACGGCATCATGGCCGAATAAACGTGAACAAACAAGGTCTTGCGACTGCTTGACTTTAAAGGCAGGATCCTCAAATCAGTGAACGTTGTTTTTTTTTTGTTTTTTTCTAAGCTATTGAGAAGATCAAAGTAACATCCTGAAGCCTTTGATCAAAACGTGTTGATTAGGTCCCAAAAAAAAAAAAAACCCACGTAGGAACTAAATCCACTGGCATGGATAAGTGCTTGTGTTCCCGAAAATGTGGACAAAAAGCTAATTCTGAAAAAAATGAAATAATGTTTTCAGGATTTGATCATTTTACAGTATTTCTAACAACAAATGATTCTTTGATGTATTATTTATCCACGCAGCTCAGCGGGTTTTACATGAAAATTCATATTTGTCTTTCCCCCAAGGGCAACCTGTTCGCACCACCGCAGGCTAAGAACCTTCACAACTTAGACAGCCTATCCAAATGAGTGATAAGTAAGACATTGTAGAACAAGCTCCTGCCTATGAGGCAAGATTTGTTTATTTTGACTCTTTTCGCTCCGTACTAAATGTCAGCACTGACATGATTTTCTTTCTTTTGTTTTTCCAAAAGTCAGAAACAGACACCTCAGCGGAGTCGGAAAAATAACCCGGTCCGCTGAAGTCGATACGCGTTGAAACCCCAAGACGTATGTTTTAGATTTTTTCAGACATCGCATTTCAAACATTGATGCAGACTAACAGTATCAATGTGATGCAATGAAACTGGAGCCAGGTTGGTGTTGGGTTGTTTTTTTTTTCTCCTATCAGCCTTTCGTTGCGGTGGCGTTAAAAGCCAGCCTGCCGTAAGAAAACACCCACGCTGCCTCACCGCACATTTAACACTGCAGCAGACTCGACTTGACAGCCAGAAGGTTATGAAGAAGAAGACGAAGGGGCTGGCTCGCCCCTCAGGTTGCACGGAACCCAACGGCGAGACGACCGGCCCGTTCAGACCGAAGAACCAACATTACCCTGGTTCTAAAGTCGTTCCGCTGGCGGCTTATCAGGTCCAGGTTTCGTCTTTAAATTCTAGTTTCAACCTTCGGAGCTTCACAAGGCTCCTTCATACATTTGACTCAAAAACACCCCTCTTCCTGTAATCTGAGGTCATTAAATCAAAACCTTTTAGTGGTCCCCCCTCCCCCACCTGCTTCTGAACTCCAAACTGTTGCACCCAGGACGGACTGCAGTGCCCGTCGTCCTACGCCGCTTGGACTCTGCGGATGCTTAAGCAGCGAAACGCATTTTTCAATCCGAGAAGCCGCTGGCTAGATTTTAGCTTTTGGGATTTGCACTTATGATTGTGCTGTGTCTTGGTTTCACTTTTGTATGTCCCTGCAAAGCACTTTGGGACACCCGTCTGTGAGAACGGGCCATATAAATCAACCTTCACTTACTTACAGATAAACCATTTCTTGGGCCTGAAAAACTGCACCTCAGGAGCGCCACATGTGCACCGCCGCCGCAGCATCTACTCGCCACGTTCCCGCTGCTCATAGGAATCCGCATGAGGCACGGAGGTTGGCACAAGAACAAAAAAAACAAAAAAAAAAACAAGGCAAGCTGCGAAATAAATCTCAGATTGGGTGTCAGCGAAACTGAAAGATAAGAGTCGGCGCAGAGGAAGAGAGACTCCGCTGTTTGTGAGGATCGGATGAATGAGCAACAGCCTCAGAGTTGCAGAGAAAGGCGAGGCAGACGTCAGACAAGAGGCGAAGACGGAGAGGATTTCATTCGGCAGCGAGATCACAGCTATCTATTTACAGATTAGCAATGGCTCCGGCTGCGTGTGTAACGTGTACGACAGTAATGCAGGCACCAGTACTAATAATGTCACACAAGTGTTCACTGGCACACACATACAAACACACACACACACACAAATCCTTGCTTGGTTGTATCCCCTGGACAAAAGAGCAACAAATTACCGCACTGCAATTTGCGGTTGATTATTAACTGTAGGTTCTTCTGTGCCATCCGGAGCGCTGCATTTGTACAGAAGGCCTTCATTTCATGACAGCTGAACCATCAATTATATTTGAAAGATTACAGGCGTGAGGATGTTGTTGAAGTAAAAAAAAAAAAAAAAAAACGCGAGGAGGTTTTCTTCAATTTTTCCCTCCTTTTGTTGACGACTGAACCGCTGAGAGATCCGCCGTCCTGGACTACATGAAAAATGCATAAAGCGAAGAACAAAACCGACAAACGGAGAGCAAACGCAATTACGTTTGAACTAAAACGTGGAATGTGTGTGCGGCATCCTGTAAGGATCACAGAGGATGTTGTGCGCCCATGTAAATGGAACAGAGCCGTAAAATGAAAATACAGTTTTAGAAGCAGGAAATGCAGGGCGATGATGTTCTGGTGTGAGCCGGAATATAATGCCCAATGGAAGAATATTGAAGTATGTGTGCTTTCTATCTGTTTTCAAATCTTGGCAGGCACAAGTCAACAAAATTACCCAAAAAGTATTGATAACCCTTGGATGAAAACAACTGTAAAAGCATGGAAAACAACGATTTATCGAAGTGAGGGGGGTGCATATGACTTTGATTTCACACCAACTAAACTTGACTGAAGGTTCAAAGCCCGGACACTAAAGGAGTGACTGCCTTTGGCACAATTGTAAAAGGAAGGACTTTACCTGACTCTGAAACACTCAAAAGGAAATACTCCCTGGACAAACAAGATTTTTATCGATACTTCCATAAAAGCAATTTTTATAATCCACAAATAGATAAGGACGTTTGATTAAAATAATTTCAAAAGCATATAATTTAGAAAATCAGGGCAAAACTATCTCGGTCATCTATAAAAGTCTGTTTAGAGTTAAACTCTTATTATATTAATGCTAAATGGGAAAAGAAGGTGGCATAATTAACACTGAGGAGGAATGGACAGTACTATGGAGATACTAATGGGTATGTAGTAAATCATCAAAATGGCAAGAATTTAGGTGGAAAAACATAAGATTCTTTGTTACACCTGCTCAGAAATATAATTAGGATGGAGAGCTCCCTCAGCTTGCCAATCACTATCGTGCATTTTTTGGAATGTCCTACCTGTCGGGATTACTGGAAAAAGGTGAAAGAAGAGGCTGCATACCCAAAAGCCTTTCCAAAAAGAAATGCAATACGAATTAATATTTTACTGAGAGCAAGCAAAAAGAACATTACCAAAAACTGGATAAAAACTGGACAAACCAACCCTGGGTGCATGGATAAATATAACATATGACATTTACAAAAATTGAACAGGTAACAACTTTTGTTAATCATCAAGTTGCTGCAATTTTAATTCCATACATTTGTGGATTAGGTCCTCAGGTCATTCTTCATGCATTTCTTACGCTGTTATTTTTCTACCCACCCCTCAGCTCCTCTGTCTTCATTAGTTTTAGCTGTTTCTCTCTCCCACCTGATTGGTTTGCTGCTTTTCTTAGTTCCTTTCTGCTTCCTTTGGTTTCATGCTCTCTGTTACCCCGCTTGTTCTCCTTCTTTGTGTTTTTTTTCTCCCCTGCCCTGCTCTCCTAGTACCTGCTATAAGTTGTTTTGACTTCATCATTAAAATCCTGCGTTTTTTCCATTTGCCCTCCCAAACCTGCACATCATCACACTCCCGTAATATCCCTATGATGTATGTTTGGAAATGTACGGTACGTGAGGTGCGCCAACCTTGGATTCAGAACTGTGCATCATGGCCAGAATTCTACACTTTCTGCTCATCTATCCAGTGGTTATTGCCGTATTTATTTATTTTTCCTTCCAGTAAATGTGCTGCTGTTTTCTCTTGGGAGAGAGAAGAGGCTTTCTCCTGGCAGGAGCTCCCAACAAGTCATATCTATACGAGCCATGAGTCTTTTTCTAACTGAACTGTCATGAACTTTAACATTTAACATGCTAACTGAGTTTTGTAGAGTCTGAAATGTTGCTCATGGGTATTTTGCAATTTCTCTTAGTATTGCACGCTCTGACCTCGATGTGATCGTGCTGGGACATCCACTCCAGGGGAAGAGTGAAATCTACCTTGAATGTTTTAAGCTTCTGAAAAATCTTCCTCACTTTAACAAAAAAATAAAATAAAAAATTCCAAGGGCTCATAACAATCCTTCCCAGGCTGATGGCCAGCAGCATTTTCTTTTCAAGATCACTGCTGATGTATTTTAATGCTCTTCAGTTTAGTTTTATATTAAATCAATTCAAGAGTGAAGACAGCTACGAAAATGTTACGGCAAATTTCAGTCAAAAGCAGCCCTAGGTGCACACGCGCTGCTAAATGCTGTTTCTATAAAGGTGATGAGTAGTGAGCCAAGTTATCTGTCTGTACCGCGTTGGCTTGTTACTTAATGCGTTCGTTCCAACAGAAGCATTACATCTGCACTGAGGGTTACATCTATTCCTCTTTGCATGTTGTGCGTAGTGTAGCATTTGTGAAATGACTAATGATGCTGTGCTGTGTGTCAAATAAAAATCACTCCAGGTTACATGTGTCTGATTTTAGAACATGTTAAGGACCGTTTTTGTACGATATGCTGCATATCATACAAAACTGAGAAACAGTTGTTATAAGAAAGCTGGTTCAAAAATGTTTACACCACTCTCTGCATGATTTGTTTTTTCTCTTCACACCTCTGAAGGCGATCCCTCTGTTTGTGATCAGTTCACTCAGGACTGTTGGAGTGGGATCCCCCAGTGGGTCGAGGCAGAAGACCATTCACACTGAGCCTGGTTCTGGTTCTGCTGGAGCTTTTTTCTTCCTGTTAAAGGGGAGTTTTTCTTTCCACTGTCGCTCCATGCTTGCTCAGTATGAGGGATTGCTGCAAAGCCATCAACAATGCAGACGGCTGTCCACTGTGGCTCTACGCTCTTTCAGGAGGAGTGAATGCTGCTTGGAGAGACTTGATGCAACCTGCTGGGTTTCCTTAGAGAGGAAACCTTTTGACCAATCTGTATGATTTGATTGAATTTGACTTTGTAAAGTGCCTTGAGATGACATGTATCGTGAATTGGCGCTATATAAATTGAATTGAATTGAATCTTCTGTACTGTGTTTTTTTTCTTTCCCATAGAAAGTACTCCTTGCTCAGTGTTTCTGAGATTAGCGATGTCTCTTTGCTGGACAGATCCGTACTGTGCCCTTTGTATCTGCTTTTCGTCCTCTCAAATCCCAGTAGGTTGTGGCAGAAGTTACATCGAGCAGGGTTTGCTTTGAGGTTTCTTCCTGTTATTCCTTTCCACTCTACCTGCATGCTTCCTCAAGGTGAGGGATTGCTGAAAGACCATCAGGCTTCTAAATCCAGCGTTTATTGCAAACTGAATTTGATATTTAATTGGTGACACTAGTAGCCAAAAGGCAACGGTGTGAGCTCTGGGGGAGCTGCAGAGATCGACAGCTCGGGTGAAAAAGAATACAGTACATGGACAGGACAGTTAGTGGTTGTGTGCTTCGCAAATCTGGCCTCTATGGAAGGTGAAATCAAGGCCAATTTTGAAAGGAAGCCATAAGAATATGGAGCTAAAGCAGTGACAGCTTGCAATTGTATTGTAAAAGCAAATATTAAAATATCAAACACTAAAAATTCAAACATTGAAAAGTCAGACATTGTTAGAAAGTGAACATAGAAAAAAAGCTGCAGCAAAAAAATACAATATCATCAAAGGTTTTTACTTTCTAACAATGTTTGACTTTTCGATGTTTCATTTTTCAATGTTTGATTTTAGACTGTTTAATTTTTCAGTGCCAAATCTCTTTTTCGATATTATTGCAAGCTGTCACTGGTTTAGCTCCATATGAGAAGAGGTGGTGGGGGAAAAACTGAAAGAATGACCATCAACATGGTGGTGGCAGCTTCATGCTGTAGGGATACTTTTCTTTAGTGGGGACAGGGAAACTGGTCGGGATTATTTAATTCCCCTTTGGGATTAATAAAGTATGTATGAATAGAATTGCATTGATTCGTAGGCAAGATGGCCATCACAATTTTCAGAGAGTTTGCTATAAAAGCAAAAAACAAAACAAAAATAAAGCATAAAGCCATGCATTATTTTCCTTCTACTTCACATTAATGCATAACCTTTTTGCTTCAAATAACATTACATAGAAATAAATTACAGTCGGTGGTTGCAGCATCACAGTGTGAAACAATTTAAAGGGTCTGCATATGCTTTCAAGGCCCCGCCATTGACCACATGTTCTTTCTAATGTATATAACAGTGTCTGGTTAATAATCACATTGACTTTGATTTTTTTTCTGCCCTTGATAAATAGCCGCCCCCCCCCCCCCCTCCCTCCCCCTTTAAACATGTTCAAAACTGAATGACTGAAATTATGCTGCACTGAAAACTAGGAGCCAAGGGGCATTTATGGCACATGTGATGAAATTGTTCACATTTTTATGTGGACTATAATCATGGAGACACCATGTGCAGCTGAGTACACACCGTGGCTGTGAGCACATCATCTTCACAAACCTGTATTTATGCGGCGCATAAAAGCTGTCATCATTTAAGTCACAGCCAGGTAGAGAATCTGATGTCAAATTATAGCACCCGTCATAAGCAGAGTCCAATTGTGAATCCATTTGACTTTATTCAGCTGCCAAAAAAAAAGAGGGGATAAAAAGGAGTGAATATTTTTTTATTTATTTTTTTTTTTACAAAAGAAGAAACCCCTCCAGATGATTTCACCAGCCCGAGAGGGCTCTCCATCTCTCCCGTGGCAAACAGAATTGTTTTCACATTTAGCCCAAAACTGGATGCTGCCGTGGTTTTAGAGATAAATACAGATCAGATGTGGCGCCGGCCCAGAATAGCTTTGTGATGTTCGCGGCGACGGTAATTTAGCCTTTCTGCCGTCGGGATTTGCATTTTTGTCCCCCCGGGGTCAGCGGTTTGGTTAAAAGTCCTGTTCAAACAAAGCTCCTTTTTTTTTTTTTTTTAAAGAAAGAACTATAAATAAATGTGACCCGATTATCTGGGCCCCCCCAATTTCCAAATGCAGAGTGCATTGTGTTGAAAGAACCGGAACCAGGTAGCGAACATGCCTGCGTGCCTTTTCTTGCCCTCTGCCTCTTTGTTGTTCAATCAGCAGTTGTTTATCCACTTCGCACCAGCTCCTCTGCCTCGCCCTGAATGATGGCAGGTGTTAGTAGCATCCTTCTCCTCGTGGCATTTAGCTTTGAGTGGCAGGATAATGAGACAGAGGCGTGAAGCATGGACAAAAATAGCTTGGGGCTGCACTTTTAAAAGATGAAAAACATGCAGGCTGGTGTCTGTTTCACATGCATATTTTAGTTTAAAGCGCTCGGATCAAAGCCTGGTGGGTTGTTTAAGCGCAAACGGTTATACGGATGAAGTGAGCTCGCTTGGTTGCGACGGCGCGGCCCAGACAAATCCGAGCGGCACGGAGCGCAGTCGACGGGGGAAAACACTTGACGTCCCCCCCCGGGGTGGGTGCACAGAGAGATCGTTCATCATGTATGATGTAAGAAATGTCACAGCGCTTGTTTTCAGACGTGTGTTCGTTAACGGTCCAGGTAACTGATTTTTTTTGGGGGATTTTGTTGTTTTATACCATCATCTAGCTGATGAATACATGCTTCGGAATGTGTTCCGGGGGTTTTCTCACTGAAAGGACTGAGGTTTTACAGTTAGGAGCAGAAGTTCACATGTACTGTAATGGAAATAAACTCGCTGACATCGAGTCAGACTAAAATCTTACGATCTTAGAAAAGCTAGGAGTACAAAAAAGTGGCAGAATGAGGAGATGTTTATTCAGAAGTGTTACAATCCAAATTTCCAGGACTGGCCTGTGTTTGGCTCCAGTCATCTTCCCTCTCAACTAGCCAGCCTCTGACCTACATCCCTAGAGCAGGGGTCACCAACACGGGGCCCACGGGCACCAAGTAGCCCCCGAGGACCACATGTGGGGCCCACAAGCCTGTTTAAAAAAAAAAAAAAAAACACAATCCACCTGTGAGCTGCATCTACAACTTTATTTTATGTGGTTACTCTTCCTGTTTATTCACATTTGCATTTATATAGATCTAAAAATGACAATATCTAGAACAAAGCATGAAAAATGTGTTTATTTTATATAAATTTAAGGTGAATTCTGACTCTTCTAGTTCAAAGGGCAGCACTGGTAGCCCTTCGTATGACACAACGCCAATGAAGTAGCTCCCAGTTTCTAAAAGGTTGGTGACCCCTGCCCTAGGGCAATGCTTTTACATTGTATCTCTATATTTGGTGTATTCAATGCAATGTTAGATTTCACCACACACTTATATGTAGCACCTCAAAAGACAAAGCCAAGTGTGAGGAGTGGTTTTTGGCCTATTCTAATGTATAAAAGGCTCACAATGAATTTATGACACACATTTCTACTGTGGTCCAGCTTGGAACATTGAACATTGAACATTGATGCTCCTCGGCCTTCATAAAGTCCGACCTCCATGCAGACGTGTAAAGTGCATAGCCATAGTTGTGCGATAGCAAAACCACATATCCACTTCTTCTGAAACTAATCAGAGCCTTTCACTATCTTTTTCGGCTTCAGTGTCTTTAATGGGTTCCTATGTGTTTTGTTGTGTTTATTTCTGCTTAGTTCTAGCCGCACTTGTTTCCCCCTGTCCAGCATCTGTTAATCATGTTTCTCTCCAGTCAGTCTACTAGGACTTCCCTAGCTCAGGTTCCCCCAACTGCTGCTGCACATTCAGCCATTCACGCTCACCTGTTCATCCATTCAGTAACTGTGCTCCCCTTATTCATCCACACCTTGCTGGATTCTTCTGCAGAAGCCGCTTCCAGGTGCTCACGGTCTCCCTCCCGCTCGCTTTATTGAGTTTTTGTTCCTCGTTTTTGCATTTTTTGTTCTTGGTTTTATTAAGCTACCCCTTTTTACATGATTCTGCCTGCCTCACGCGTTGGCCTTGGGCCCCCCTGCCAACGCACACTACGACACTTGTTCTTAATCATCGGAAAATGTTTGATAGATAAATATAAGCCGTTTGGTGACCTTTTGCGCCGCTCTTCTATTTTGATAATCTAATGCCAAAGCGCCATTGTAACCCTGACGCAGAACAATTTTATTAAGTGCTGCCTTTTATATAAAAGACCGTACGGGATTCATAATCACTGGAGTATGAGAATGTTTGCGTGATGGCAAATTCTTTACATTTGAGAGGTCTCTCTAGAGATTCTCATATAATTGTGTAAAGACTGTGAGGAGCTGCGTTCATTGGCTGGTGCTCGTCTGTTATCAGTCCGCTGGGTGTGAGATGGGTTGGGTGGCTCAGCCGGCAGCTCTCCTCCCTCGCTGCTTTTAAAGATAACAGTGGAGCAACTGCAAATACTTAAAAAAAAAAGAAAACAGCACAGTTTGTCCAGCTCCTCAAGGAGTCACTTTCTTATACAATGACTGACTCAGAAAACGTGTAAGTACAAAACCGCTCTTGGCTTGTTGTGTGATTAACTTCGGTGAATGAGAGGAGTATAAAGGAATGTTTTCCAGAGATAAGACGCTGACAGATGGAGCGAGCGGTGGTCTTAAAAAGAGCAAAAAGAAGCAGAAGAGAGAAAACGCTTGGAGACCAGAGGGACCCAGAGACCCGTTTGCCATGGTTAGTGTGTCAGTGGGTACCGTATATTGTTCAACTCGCCTTAACTATTTACTCTTCGTTGTGCTTCTATTAAAGAAATGTAAAACAGGATTTTCACGGCTGTGGGCGATCACGTTTAATGGTTCAGCTGTACATCATGCCGTCACATTTTGCAGCGGGTCGGTCAAACGGAGGATGTCCGTGCTGAATTATGGTAAACTGTCCTTCCTTTTTCATGTTCTTGGCCAGCTGGACTCTCTGCCAGAGAAGGAACAGCAGGAAATCCAGAAAGCCCTTCATCTCTTCTCTCTGGGCACCAGCCTGCCTAAGACCCTGCAACAGGCCAAGAAACACACCTACCGCTTCTGGGACACACAGCCCGTCCCCAGACTGGGTAAGGAGGGAGTTGTCCTCTGGTGACGGTTACACAGACCACACGCTGCAGACAAATAAAGGACGTCTAACTCTAAACGAGGCGACTCTCTGTAAGATTTCGGCCAGACACCTCTTTAGTCTTTCAGTCAAAGATTTAAGGTCGGGAAAAAGGAAAAATAAAAATGTTATTGCTGCTCAAGGCAGATGAAGGAGGCCGATTTTCTTATTTTGGGTTATATGCTAATGTGCTGTAAGTTAAGCAGTCCCTTGGATGCAGCTGCGGTTGTAGTTTTGTATAATTGGACACATGAGATCTTTAAATGGGGTTCGACCTCAGGAAGTGGAAACGGAAAATGTTTCTCAGGTATCAACATAAACAACTCTCAAATGGGCATTTATGCAACGTACACTTGATTTTAGCTTCTAAAAGCAACGTCGCATTAATACCGTTTTAAACGTCCTTCGAGGACATCGTATAATTGGGCAAATGTTTTTTAATAGATCTCTAAACAAGCGTCCAGAAGAACATCCGACATCTGTAGTGTAGAGTAACCTCTGGCTCCTTTAAGAGAGCAGGATCATTTGGCTCATTCAAAATAATAGGAAAACACTCTAAACTATAACATGCTGAGGTTAGAAAGCTATTTATACTCCTAACAGTTTATATATATATATATATATATATATATATATATATATATTATTCAGCATTGCGTTTAGATAGATAGATAGATAGATAGATAGATAGATATAGTAGATATATTATTTCAACATTGCATGATGTATTTTTTATTTATTTTTTTACAAATGAAATTAAATCTACATAAATAATCCTTAAAAACATGAAATGCACATTTAAAGTGCGTTTCCAGCTTTCTTTATTTCCTGTGTTGTCATCAATCATTAACCCCTGATGTCTCTGTGGATGAGCCTGTTTTACGCGCTGCACTGAACCGAATGCTTAATTTTTACTATGCATATTAACACATCTTGGCTTTAAAACTTCATGTACGTGTGTAGGAGTATGGAGTGAGTATAGATATCAGTTTATTATTTATTAACTTGATTTTTTTATCATTCATTTTAAGTTAAGCAAGGACGGTTTTATAGAAAGAAAAAACTTGTTTTTTTTCTTTCTTTTTGGATCGACGTATAAAAAAATAAACACAGCTTCGCCTCGCGTCTCGAGGAGTTGACGGCTTTTGAGATTTAACTCGAGGAAATAACCAATGACTTAATAACGTGTCGTAACTCATTAGGCACGGAACCACTGAGTTACACACGGAGAGGTGGCTTTGAGTGTCACGACACTTCTTAGATCTCCTGCCGTCTAGGAAATTATTGAAACTACACAGCAACCAAGGCCATAGCACTCATTACCCTCACAAAAAAAAAAAAAAAAAAACTTTCACACTCCTGGAATCACACAGGAAAATTGGGAGGATGTCTGCAATGGAGTCATTAGCAGACGGCGCACTAAGGCACAGGGAAGCCTTGGGGCTCTGTGAGCCACAGCCGACGGGCCTCTGGGAGCTGACGAAACGAGCCGTGGACCGGGTCCAGAAAGGCTGAGAGGGGAACCATCCCAAACAGAGCCAGGGTGACAGGCTGCTGCTGTGTTGCCTCAGAGCTGTAGGGCTGTGGTGCTTTTTTTTTTTCTTTTTTTAATCTTCTCACACGTTTATCCTTCGTTCTCTGCAGCTGAAATTGTTGCTTTTCTTGTCCCTATTTTGTCATCATTTCTAGTTCAAGGATGAAGCTTAATGAATTTTAATTTGCTGTATTTTTGCTTTTACTCAGATGACCATATTACGACTCATGGCCCATTAGAGGAGGCGGATGTTATCCAAAACGAGCCCTACCTGCTTCCCCTGGGTTTCTCATGGGATGCTCTGGACCTGAGCCGCCCTTCCGTGGTAAATCAAGCATCGTGACCACTTGTACACATCAGTGACTTCTAGCCTGTCGGAAAATGTGTGTATCATCATAAGGAAAAAGCTCCTTATGGTGTGTGGGGGGAACGCTGCAGTTCAGGTTCAGATCTATTTGTTTGTTTTAATCAAAAATTTAAATAGAGTGGAGGGAAGAAAATGAAAAGCAGTTAGCCATGGTCTTTTATTTCTTAATCAGGTTTGAGGTCCTGGGAATGCTCAACAAATGTTGGCACACTCTGTCTTTTTCTGGTAGAAAAACCTACCTGTTACAGAGCCTTGCAAAGGTATTCACACCCCTTGAACTTTTTCACATTTTGGCTCATTACCAAAAAGAAAAATTATTATTTAATTTTTTGCAATGTTGTGCATTAACACAAAAGTACTGGAAAAGTGTGAAGTGGATAATGGAATGTTAGTTTGTTTCTTTGTTTTTACAAATAAAAAGTGTGAAGAGGATTTATATTCAGCCCTTTTAGTCAGGGCGTTTTAGAATAATCTTTGACTCCAATAAAAGGTCAAACTTTGTTTCCGAGTTCGAATTGTTGTTAAACTTTGCTTCAGATTTAGATTTAGGCCATTTTAACCTTTAAACGTTGATCGCAGCTCGGACTATATGTTTAGATGTCTCTTTCCAGTCTTTTGCAACATTCAACGTTTTCTTCCAGGATTGTATAAAGTGTCAACTTTGGCTGTTTTTTTTTTCACTTACATTTTTCATTTACATTACCAAGGTGTTGGTTATTTGAACCTGTGATACTTTTTTGTTTGGTTTTGCTGTTCTTTTCTTTTTTTTTTAAAGCAGCATGTTTATATATATTAAAAAATATATTTTTGTTCAGGGCAAAAACACACCAAAAGACATTGTTAGCTTTTTTACAGTTTGTTCACTTTACATCGTTCTACAAGATTCACTCAGATTAAGTGATCCAGCGTGGAAGCAGCATGAATGCATCTGCTGCATTCTGCTGCCTCTGCCAAGCACTGCATCCAAAGTCCAAACGCTCAGGAACGGCTCAGCCTTTTCCTTGTCTCAATGTGGAACCTTGCTTTCTGCCTGAACCTTTCTTATTAATGTCAGACTTGCCTTTGTGACCTTTTGAAGTAAATTATTTGCTCTTGTTTTTCTTTCCCATAAAAGTTTTTTTTGTGCAAATTTATTTCCTATCGCTCCAGATTTCTTAGAGCCGAATGCTTTTCCCAGAGGTTTTTTTTCTGTTCTTTTTAAACCTCTCTCTGCAGGTGTAGAAGCAGACTCCGATGATGTTATCTTGTTCTCTCTTTTTCCTTTACTCTAGTTTGTCACCTTTTCTCCCTTTTGGCAAAAAATAAGAAAAGGTGTTTCATCTCTTTCTCTTCCTTTCTTTCTCATTTACCTTTCTGTTTCTGTGTCTGTTGAACTTGAAATAATCCCAAAATAATATCTTATGACTTTTTTTTTTTTGCATTTATATCAAGCGGAGCACTATAGTGAAAGCAGTAACGCTCCATTTGTGAAAGTAAATCTGTTGGGCTCTCTTTGGCATTAATACAGCAATTCTTAAAGCCAAACTGCCAGACAGGACACCTAAAATAAAATAAAAAAAATAGGATTGTCCTGTATTTAGCTCTACTCCTTTCTATCAATCCTAACAGCTTACCTGTTCCCGGTAAAGAAAAGCACCCACAAAGCATGATGCTGCCACCTCATCTGAACAGATGGTGCATTGGGGATGCACAGTGTTTTTCCGCCACACATGTTTACTTGTAGACGAGATAGTTCAGATCTGGTCCCATCTGACACCAACACCTTCTTCCACCTGATTGCAATATCCTCACACTGCAAAAACTGAACTAAAAATAGGCAAGACTTTCTTAAAATCAGTGTGTTTTTTCCTTGATTTGTTCAGGTAAATATTATCTACCAATGGAATAAGATTTTGCACTTAAAATAAGAACAACTCATCTCCGTCATCTTACTTCAAGTGTAATTTATCTAATTATCTTGTTTTAGGGGTCAAAACACTCATTCCATTGGCAGATCATCTTATTTAACTGCTCGAATCAAGGACAAATACACTCATTTCAAGAAAATTTCACTTATTTTTAGTTGTCTTTTTGTAGTGCAACTTGACTTGCGTCAAACTTAAATGGAGACATTGTTTCATTCAACAGTTTTTTTTTTTTTGTTTTTTTTTTACCACTCTTGGTTAAGATCATCGTTGCATAACTAATACTCATGCTGTTGACAGAATCGCCCACCTGAGCTTTGGATATGTGCAGCTCCTCCAGAGTTGTTATGGGACTCTTGATCATTTATCTTATTACTGTAATGCTCTTCCTAGCAGATTTTATCAGTTGAGATGAACTTAAGGACTCGAATGCAAAAGGGCTGCATATATATGCATACCACACTTCACATTTTTATTGGTAGAACTTTTTACAGCCGTGTGCTGTTTTATGTTGGTCTTTCACATAATATCTCAGCATATCATACTAAAGCTTGTAGTTGTAATGTGACTAAATCTAAAAAAGTCTTTAAAGGGTATGAGGACATTTTAAGGCCCTATAGTTCTGCCTGGAACTTAGAAAGACCAGATAATACAGCTGTTTGCTCTAATGGACTGATTTAAAATCATCACCCATCCAAATAAACAAAAAAAAAAGTGGATTGTGTTTATGTGCTTTTCTTTCATTGCAGTTAACAGAGCTGTGTCATCTGTTAAATGAGAATTACACAGAAGAAGATGACAACACGATGAGATTTGACTTTTCTCCAGAGTATCTACTGTGGTAAGTTGCTGCATTCAAGCATTCCTTAAAGATCGATTTTCAAATATTGACGCGTTTACAGGCTGTTTAATAATCCAGTGGGCATTTTTGCTTCAACATGCTCCCGATTAATGTTCAGATGAAATGATAGATTCTTGCCGTTGTTGTCACAGCCCAGTAAATCCAGCTACTGTGTTTTAAAGAAATCAAACTGCCCATTCTAATCTACATTCTTAGAGATCATTTTTCAACCCTTGGGCCACTAGCATCAAAGCACATAACACTCGCTTTGAATTTAATGTTTGTCATTAGTTTTAAAGGCGCCAGAGCTGATGGTTTGTCCCTGAAGATAAGGAAAATGCATGACATTTTGTATAAATATAAGGAATAAAAAAAGTGTTATCCAGAGACACCCTTAATTGTCACTGATCTCCCCCCTAAGGGCTTTGCAGCCTCCCAACTGGCTGCACCAGTGGAACCTGGGTGTGAGAGTAGACACCACCAAGAAGTTAGTCGGCTTCGTTGCCGCCGTACCTGCTGATGTGCGCATTTACGAGACGTGAGTAGCTCGTAAATTCATGCAGAAGATATGCGTGCTGTATAACCTCATGACCAGCGCTAGCGTGCAGACCATCAAACCCGAGGGTCTGGAATATGTTTTGCAGAAAGAGGAGGTTGGTGCAGGTCAAATTCCTGTGCGTTCACAAGAAACTGCGCCTCAAGCGGATGACGCCCGTTCTGATTCGGGAGCTCAAGCGGCGGGTCAACCAGCAGGGTCTCTGCCAGGCTGTCTACACCGCTGGCACGGTGCTGCCGACACCAATAAGCTCATGCAGGTAGTAGCTGTTGCCTGACTGAGTCACATTGAAGCAAAAGCGAAGCACAAGCATTAGTTTTTAGCATCACACACACACAGAAAAAAAGGATTTTCAACAACACTTTTATCTCCACATACAGGGCTCTGCCAAAGTTTTCATTCCCTTTGGCCTTCTCCACAGTTGATCCCATTACATACACACACTTCAATGTATTCTGTTAAAATCCGCAATGCAATACAGAGCGGTGCATAACTGGGAAGAAATCTGAAAAGTGTGGCATGCATTTGAAATCTCTTCCATTTACTATGATACCCCTAAAGAAAATCCAGTGCGACTGCTTTCAGCCGTTGAAAATAGGTCCGCCTGGTCGTAATTTAATCTTGGTATAAATTCAGCTGCTCTGTGAAAATCTCAGAGCTTTGTTAGAGAACGATGCACAAACTGCATCAAGGAACTGAGGAACACAGCCAACAGATCATTTTGAACATCTAACTGAACTCTATTCAATCCGTCATCTCGGAAATGAAATGAGTACAACTTGCAAACGTACCAGGACATGGAAGCCACCTAAAATGACAGACCGGCTAGTGAGGGAATAAATCAGAGAAGCAGCCAAAAGGTCCATGGTAACTCTGGAGGAGCTCCAGAGACCCACAGCTAAGGTGGAAATCGACAGGAAAACTTGGCCTTTATCGAAAAGTAGCGACAAGAAACCTTTTGCTGAAAGAAAGTAATCTTGAGCAAAACGTGACAGGAGGTGCATAGATCGAATGACACCAAAACTCAATGTGTGATGGTAGACTTAACACCGCTGGAGGTTTATTTTCTAGGCTAAGAACAAACCCATAATCGTACAGTAAGAGCAAAAAAAAAGGTTGTTTTTTTAATCGAAGCACATTCTATGTGTTGGAATGGCGTAGTTAAAGTTCAGACCAAATCAAATTTAGAATTAATGACGGCATTTGAATCTTTCCACTGGGGCCGGCCATCTAATCTGACTGAGTTTGAGCCTTTTAAGGCAGAAACATGGGCAAAATGTTCAGTTCCTGCGTGTTCAAAGCTGGTAGAAACATAACCAAAAAGAGCTGCAGGTCAGATGCTGCAAACCTGCTTCTAAAAGGGATGGATACGCACAAGTGTCATGCCACGTAATCCGAGGTGGTGAAAACTTTTGCAAAGCCATGCATGCCATTTATGATGCACTTATCGTTCAGTTAGGTCACACATGTCCTTGAATACGGTATGTGAAATATATTTGGTACTTTTTTTCACTGAAGCAACATCGGCCTTTGCCATCCCTGCTGTAAACTAATGAATCCTTTCAGCCAGTGGCATCGCCCTTTGAATCCCCGTAAGCTAATGGAGATCAACTTCCCCGGTCTGAAGCAGAACATGGATCTGCGGCGAGCCCAGAAGTTTCACCGATTACCTGAGGTTAGTGCTTGCTGCCATCTAGAGACAAAGCTATATTACTGCCACTGGAGAGACAGAGAAATCCGACTGGAAGCTGTATTTAGGGCATTGATTTAAGCATTAAACGTCTTTTTTTTTTTAACAAGGTGACAAAGATAAAGGGTCTGCGTCCTATGACCAAAGAAGATGCTTCAGGGATCCACTCATTACTGGAGAGAAACCTCTGCAACTTCCACCTCAGCCCCCTCTTATCTCCACAGGAAGTAGAGCACTGGTTCTTACCAAAGGAGAATGTGAATGACACCTACGTGGTTGAGGTCTGACCTCTCTGTATCTCTACCTTCAATTCCTTTGAAGAGAACAAAAAAAAAAAAAAAACTTTTATGTGAAGGATTTAAGCTGCGCTGCAGCGGTTTATAAAAAAAAAAAATGGATTGACCTTCCATTCTTTGCACGCAGGCAGACGATGGCACTCTGAGTGACCTGGTGAGTTTCTATAGCGTCTCCTCCAGAGTGCTAAACCATCCAGTTCACAGCGGCCTGAGAGCGGCTTGTCTCCTTTATGTGGTCTGTACTGCCACGGGGGTGGCTGACCTCATGCAGGACACGCTGGTCCTGGCCAAATCTGTGAGTCTAATCTGAATATAAGCGTCTCTGATTTCACAAACATGTCCACTGCTGTAAAAAAAAAAACCTGAAAATAAAATAACAGCTTTTCTTTTTTTCCCTCGCTAACAGAAGGGCTTTGACGTCTTCTGTGCCCTCGATGTGATGGATAACGTGAGTTTTCTGGAAAAGCTCAAGTTCACCATTAGCAACAAGAGTGTCCATTACTACCTGTACAACTGGACGTGTCCTCTCATGAGCCCAGACAAGGTACTCACTGCTGGGATGTCTCTGGCCGAGTGCCTCTATTGTCTGGCCGTACATGTAAAGGTCTTTTACACCTTTCATTTCTGGTAATAGTATCCAGGGCTGGAATCATCTTGGAACTGGGGTTTTCTTCACAAAGCAGAGCTTTTTAGGCTTAGGGGGATTTGATCAAAATCCCTAATGAGAAAGACGATAAAGGATAATTCAGTTAAAATAGATTTTTTTTTTTTTAAATCAGTGGTTGTTTAACATACAGTGCTTTCCTTCACCTTAAACCTTTTCACGTTTCGCCACGTTCCGACCACCAAGTTCAGTTTGTTATTTCAGGTTTAGCGTGATAAAGCAATACAAAGTATTGCATATTTGCAAAGTGGAAAGAAAATCCTACTTTCTTTTTTTATATATATATAAGATCTGGAATGATCCCAAGCACAGAACCGTGGAGCTTTTTTTTTTAACTGGTGTAAATTTGTTTGCACACAGCTGCCATAGGGTGCCACCAGAGCATTTCATTTGGGCTGAATTCTAACTGTTGTTCAGTCGTTCTTGTGTCATAATCTGGTTGATAATTCAGTTTGAGCCAATATTAAGCATCGGACAAATAGCCTCACATCTCAGTCTAGAATCAGTTGGTATACAGAGGATTCCCTGATCTGCTCTGTGACTGAAAGATTCCCATAAATCCAAACTTCACCAGCATGCCATACAGCTGGTATGAGCTGTTTGTTGATGTTTTGTGCTTTGTTCTTATAACCTGCCTTTTTTTTTTTTCCAGAGAACACTTTTTGATTACAACCTTCGAGATACAGTCTTATAATTAGAATATCATTAAATTGTTGATTTATTTTTCAGTAATTCCATTCAAAAAGTGAAACTTGTATATTATATTCAATCAATACACACCGACTGTTATATTTCAAGTGTTTGTTTCTTTTAATTTCGATGATTAAACTGACAACTAATGAAAACCTCAAATTCAGAATCTTAGGAAATTAGAATATAACAATACAAAAACAGGATATTCAGAAATGTTGGCCAACTGAAAAGCATGAACATGAAAAGTTCAATAATTAGTCTGGGCTCCTTTTCCCTGGATTACTGCAGCAATGTGGTGTGGCATGGAGTCCATCAGTCTGTGGTACTGCTCAGGTGTTCTGATAGTGGCCTTCAGCTCTTCTGCATTGTTAGGTCTGGCGTATCACATCTTCCTCTTCACAATAACTCATAGATTGTCTGTGAAGTTAAGGTCAGGTGAGTTTGCTGGCCAATGAAGAACAGGGATACCGTGGTCCTTAAACCAGGTACTGGTAATTTTAGCACTGTGTTCAGGTGCTTTGTCCAGTTGGAAAATGAAATCTGCATCTTCATAAAGTTGTTCAGCAGCAGGAAGCATGAAGTGCTCTAAAACTTCCTGGGAGACGGCTGTGTTGACCTCTGACCTCAGAAAACACAGCGGACCAACACCAACAGATGACACGGCACCACAAACCATGTCTGACTGTAGAAACTTTCCACTGGACCTCAGGCAACGTGGATTCTGTGCCTCTCCTCTCTTCCTCCAGACTCTGGGTCCTTGATTTCCAAAAGAATTTACTTTTAATCAGAGGACTTAACGTTGGACCACTCAGCAGCAGTCCAGTCCTTTTTGTCTTTAGCCCAGGAGAGACGCTTCTGATGGCGTCTCTTGTTCCAGAGCGGCTTGACACCAGGAATACGACAGCAGAACCAGGTCCTGTAGACGTCTGTCTGGTGGTTCTGGAAGCTCTGACTCCTGCTGCAGTCCAATCTTTGTGAATCTCCTCCACATTTCTGAATGGGTTTTGTTTCACAATCCTCTTCAGGGTGCAGTCATCCCTGTTGCTTTCACACTTTTTTCTACTACATCTTTCCCTTCCCTTCATCTTTCTATAATATGCTTGGACACAGAGCTCTGTGAACAGACAGCCTCTTTAGCAATTATCTTTTGTCTTACCCTCCTTGTCCAAGGTGTCAATGGTCGTGTTTTGGACAAATGTCAAGTCAGCATTCTTCCCTGTGATTGTGCCGTATATAGACCATATATATATATATATATATATATATATATATATATATATATATATATATATATATATATATATATATATATATATATATATATATATATATATATATACATATATATATATATATATATATATGATTAACATCCTAAGAATTGTAAAGATCTGAATCTTAGGTGTTTTTTTTGCCATTTCTCTGACAGTTGCACGGTTTGATTTGGGGTGAATTTGCTGAAAAGCCAACTTCTGGGTCGATAAGAAACTGTATCAAACGTTTTCCTCTTGTGACCCCAAGAAGAGTGGACTTTGCACATTTTGGAAATGGTCTTATACCCTTTCCTTGACTGATAACCAACAGCAATTGCTTCTCTATCATCATTGGTATTTGTGCTGATATCCATCTTTCTTGGCATTGTGGTAACACATGCTGCTCCAGACCTGCTGTCACCGATGGTTGTATCCTGTATCTTGATTTATACCAGTACAGTTAAAGTGCCATTATAAAACCAGAAACGTTTATTTTTCTTCATCATCCTCTTTTTTATATGACTTAGTGGTCCAGCCTTTATTGAGTTTGTGTCTGCAGCAGTGATAGCTTGCAGCCATATATAATTCAGGCTAACAGGTGTTTATTTTACAGGTTGGCCTGGTGTTGCCCAACTAACCTGAAGCATTGAAGATAAAAGAATCTGCACCACCACCAGTGCGTTTAGCATTCATTACCGTGCTAAAAAGGAAAAAGATGAGGAAAAGCCCCCCTTTGCCATATTCTTCCCAACAGCAGAAGTAGTCAAAATGTTATGTTTTTTTACAACGTTTCTTGCCTTAATGACAGTTATTCATTGTGTTCAGTGTTTTCGGGGCGTGCTAATCTAATTTCTGACACAATGGAGTGTTTAATAACACTCCATCCAGCTGGATGGATGCACCATTTAGATGAGTGGTGCCAAACTTGTTGTCATGTGGGCCAAAATTGTCAAGTCAAAAGGACTCATGGGCCAAAAGAAAAGTAAATAAATAAATAAAAACATTTGAGTAAAACAAAAGAAATAAAAACTTACAAAAAAAATTGTATTGTGATCTTTTTTCCACCAGCTCAATTATGAACTAAGAATGGAATAATTACTTAAATAGATAAAGTATTATTGATTTATTTTTTGTGGGAGAGGGACATGTAAATCATTATAGATTTGAATCGTTAAGAGTTTTGCACGTTTTCATTATAAAAAGAAAGGCATCCAGTAAGCAAATTATTTTTGGCTCAATTGAAAAAAAGAATAGAAGGAAATTTACTCTATGCTCAACAGTGAAAAGAGGATTTGGGTCACTCTATCTTTGGAAATATTAGTTGTATTTTGCCAAGTTTAGGAAATCTATTGAAGGCAGATTAGAGCATATGGAAGTCTGCTTTTGAGTAAACATTACCGAACAGTTGAGGTCCAATTTATATGAAATGAAACTAATCAAAAAGGTATGGTTATTAAAATGCAAATACTTTCTGTTGTACCTAACGTTTTTTATTGCAATAATGTTGCCCTAAATAAAAATAAAAAGCCTCAACAACCAGTGCTGGTGGGTCAGATTTGTATTATTCTTGAACTGCATTCTGGGACCAGACAGAGTCAGTCCAATGAGCCTCAAATGGCCATCAGGCCAAAGTAGAGCCTGATGGCCATTTGTACACTCACAATGCAAAACCACCAAGGTTTTGCATTGTGAGTGTACAGGTGCATGTCCTTAAACAGGTGTGTTGGTCAGCACAAACGGTTTTTAATGTTTGTGCAATCAGTCCAAAAACCTAATTAATCACCCCCCCTACCCCATCTAATCCAAGTTTTTCCATGCATGATGTGGTTTTAGAAGGTCCAGCATACATGCAATCAAGTAAAACACATCCTGTCATTGAGAAAGCATGTTAGACCAGAGGAAAACACCTTTCTTCTTTGTTGCCTTCATGCTTCTTTTATTTTACTTCTGACAAAGACAGAAGACACTTTGGGTCTGGGCTTTAAGCAATTAATAATCACAACAACAAAAATTATGCTTATCACTTTGTGATTGTTAGACCGTATGAGCCTACCACAAACCAGAACCCACATGTTGCATTTTGCTTCAGTTTCAGCAGCAGGGTGCGCTACAATATAATGTTATTGGCAGGTCTCGAAGCCAGTAGTGTAAAAAAGCAGATGACAAACTATTTTCATTTTGAAATAAATAGGTAATTTCTGAGAAAAAAAAAGAATCAAAGCTTGGATTTGTATATGTGATGGACAGTAACACACAAAGAAGTGAGAGAAGAACACTTATAACTTGATCAATATACATTTAGCATATTTCAGCAAAAGGTTACAGTAAATGAACTCACTGTAGTAATGTAGCTGAGGCCAAATTAATTCTATATCTTCTCTGGGCTCTTCTAAACCTTTTGGGAAAGAACAAGAAAACACATCAACATAAATAATTATGTAATGTATATGTTATTTGGAATAATAGATTCTACTTTATCTAGAGAAGGGTGTCTTACCTTTAAAATGAAAGGGATAAATAAGTGAAGTTCTGTTATAAGGTTGGAAGCAATTAAAACCTCACCAGCAAATCTTTTGGCATCTTAGTTTAGTATAAATCCAGATATTTCAGTGGCAGAAAGCTCTTGACTATGGTTCAAGGGGGACTTCTGCCATCTTACAACAGCTGAAATGTCTGAAATGTCAGCAGTATCTAATGCAAACGCTGTTTTGTGAAAATTCTTTAGTTTGCATGAATGGTTGTTCACAAAAAAGCCATAATTATTTACAAAGGAAATGAAGGTAGGAGGTGCACCATGTTTGATTTTGATAGGATGTGTAAACATTATAGGTCAGCATGAGTCTCAGATATAATAGCAAAGCAGTGTAAAAAAGAACAAATATTGTACCCGTTTTACACAGGAAGATGTTTGATGGTGCACATCCTGTGTGGATTTGTCTTGGAAGTCAGAGCTCAGTTTAGAACGTCCTAGTTCCAAGTCACAAAAGTCACTGTGATTTGCTCATTTTTGTGGTTGCACCGTAATGATGATATGCAAGCCATTAATCAGAATCAGAAATGCTTTAATAATAATTAGGGAACACGAACACCAATAATAACCTATAATCTAAACTATATTTCACTACGTTGTAGTTTAATGCAGACATGCTCACACGGCTAACTCCCATTACCTTTCTCCTTTACCTTTCTTCTTTGTTGCCTTTCTTTTCCTCCTAATTGTAGAACAGGGTTGCCCAAGTCAAGTCTTCAAGAGCTATTATCCTGCAACTTTTGGATGCGCCTCTTCTCCAACACACCTGATTCACATTGATGGATTCCCTTATCAGGATTTGATGTCAGGCCTGCAAGCCACATTTGATTCAGGTGCGTTCAAGACGTGATGCATCTAAATAGATGCAGGATAATAGCCTTTAAGGGTTGGACGTGTTTGTCAGCCCTGATGAAGGGATTTTAAAACATATTTTATCAAACTATCAGAGTAAGATTTAAATTAAACTGTATTAACTGTCTATAACGTCTCACCAGAGCGTCACTTCCAATATAACCAGAATTAAGAGGATAAATAGCTTAACTAAGAAACAGGCGGCTACATTCAACAGATGAATTAGTTTTTTCAGTATATTTAAGCTTTTTTTGTTCTTGTGTATGACAAAAGTTGAAGCGATACTAAAGGACGGGGCGTTTCCCAGCAGCACGTGAACGCACCGCGCTGTGGTGAGCTTCGACCAATCAGGAAGCAGAAGGCATTTTAAGTTTGAAGAGACCGGACTTGGCTGCAGGGCAGGCAGTCAGTCAGTCGCTTGCAAGCTTTGCCCAAACAACGTGGAGCTGAACGTCTCCCCGTTGATGTCTGCAGTGTCTGCGCGTATAAAGCCGGACTGCCTTCCGAACAAGAAGGCAAGTGTGTTGAGTTATTTTCTTTCTGGTTGGCTTCTCTCTCTGTCTCTCTCTCTCTCTCTCTCTCTCTCACCTAGCGGGACGTTAGCCCAGCGCCTGCAGCGACGTGCTCAGGTTAACGCCAGCAGGAACTTTTTTTTTTTTTTTCAAGCGAAAAAACAGCTGATGTGCGTTCAAACTGCGCTGCGGTTTCCTCTCACGGCTTTTCTCACTGACTTTTTTTTTTTTTTTGTCGGTGCACCGACTGTGTTTCCTGGCCTTTTTTAGCGAGAAAAAGCGCGTGTTGTGCTGGAGTATTTTTTTTTTCTTTTCGCAATAAAAGAGCCGTTGCAGCGCAACTTCTCTGTTGTTGCTGTGGGTGTTATCGAAAGAAAACTGCGCTTCCTGTGAGGATATCAAGTCATTTTAGTGATGTTGAAGGAAATATTCATCACTGACTGTTATGGTTATGGTATATAGTTACCCTATCATTCATAGAATTCAGCAGCAGCAGCAGGTATTGGTGTTAGCTGACACCTTTAACCCCTTCTGGCTGACTTTTTCCTCTTTTTCCCTGTTATTTAGTGGATTGCTGAGGTTACAGTTTAATAGGGCTGATCTGTGAGAGGTGTCCCGCCCTCCTTGGGTCAGCTCAGATCTGCCTCCCTGCAGAGTCACCAGAAAGAGGTCAACATTTGGGACAGGGCTGCACCAAACCCCAGCTGTGAAAACAAAGCGAGGTAAAAGTGTCAGGAAAGTTGAACCAAAAAACCCTTTGTCCCTCAGTTCCGTGGTGGAAATTGTTCCCGTAGTTCACCACAGATTACATTATTTGAGTTTGCTCAGACAGGCTTTGGGATCGGCCCCTCTGTCATTCTGCCCCCCGGCAATGCAAATAGTGTCTGGTTTATTGGGCAATGTGCAGGTTTCTAAGCGAGGGCCTGTAGGACGTTGTGACAGATTGATAACCACCAATTACAAAGCAACAGCTCTGCTGGATCATAGCAATTACAGAAAAATGTATAGGAAATATACAGCCCTGCGTTTCCTTTTCAACAGCTGTAAAGCTATCAGGGGTTTAAAAAAAAAAAAGATATCTGGAAATCTAGTCCATGTTCTCATCTCCCGCTCAGGGGTTCTCCTGCCACTGTTTCACCACACCAGAGAAGAAATGTGGATCAAAACAGAGAAAACACAATTACTCACACTTTAAGTATGAGTAATTGTATTGATCAACTTTCTATAAACCGTCTTCTCTGATGGATGCATGTAGATTAAAGGTGCATAGCATCGTCATTTGACTTTCTCAAATTTATTTGTCAGTAGCTCACTCTGGTTGCATACGCAGTTTTTATGAAATATTATCTCGTCCTGCTGGCGTCTGAAATGTTATTTTGGTGTTTTATGCTTTTTGTTTTTGCTCAATTTCGTGTTTATTTGCGAGATTAACGCAAGTACGTACCACGCAGCAGGGGTTAAAACGAGGAAGCGGCTAACGGCTATTAGCACCTCCCAGGAAAACAATGAAGAATGGTCCAAGATCTAGCTTTTGAGAACGCATTGTGCATAATATTATCTACTACCTTTTTTAAGCAGGGAGTGATTGTACGTATACAGTTGAGTTTCAATCCAACTTTATTTATAAAGCCCTTTAAAAACAAACAGACCAAAATGCTGTATATTATAAAAGCACAAATGCATAGAGATGAAATTAATAAGACGCAAACACATAAGACGGATAAAGCCCAACATTAAACCAACACCCTATTAGGTATTGCAAGCCTTTTTTTTCTTTGAAGATTCTGAGCCCGTCAGGGAGGAAGCCTCCCTAAGCCTGCAGGGACAAGCTTGGGATCAGCTAGAGAAGGCGTAGCCCCTCTGAAGTTCTGCCTGGTTCTCGTCACTGACTGGAGCAGCAGGTCAGCCGATCCAAGAGAACCAGGGAACAAATATGACTGACAACTCAGAGATGCATACAGAGGAATTTTAAAATTAATCCTAAAATGTACAGACAAAAATGTGAGACGTGTGCAGACTTATGCGTGTTCGGTTAAAAGACGTGGGGGTGGAGGACCTACGGACTCCAAAATGCAACGGGTCGCAGTAATGCAGCCGTTGTGTTACAAAGCCATAGATTAGCGCTTCAGAGTGGCCGTCTTCAAAGCACACACCGCCTACTAGTGGCGTGGCAGAGAAATACAGTTTTTAGCATTTCTACTAGTGTTTGAGTACAGAGATGTCAAATAAAATGTTGGCATGTGGACTCCTTAACAGAAATAGAAGAAACTATTCTGTTTTCAAACGTTCAGGGCCTCACTCCTTTACAACCTGAACTATTTGCCCTTTACAACAGCCAGCCAGTTCTCTGCAACAAGTGGGGGAGGGGGCACGGCGTTCCCCTGTGAGGGGAAAAACTCTAGGCTCTCTGGCACTTTCTGTTTGCGTGTCATTCTAAAGAACTTCGGACTGCAGAAAAGGAATGACGGGAATGGGGTTGGGTGGTTTTTTTTTAAAACCGTAACATTTTAACATCTTTGTACACATTTATTCTGGAAACTAGCCGACGTCTACGTGGGACTTATTTAAGCACATTGTGAAAACTAAACGAATGCACACAGGTGACGCAACAGCTGCACAAATAAAAGTATTTGCAAAGGTTTAATAGCTTCACTTTGGTCCAAAGTAATCTTTGGGTGTGTATTTCTACCCTTTGCAGAAAGAATTTCATCATTTTGATGCATTTGAGGCAACTGTAAGTTTAGGAGCAAATGTTACATTTTCCCTTCACAGAACCAACCTCTGTGAGCCGTCGTATCCAGAGGTTATGGTATTTGAAGCTTTCCAAACAGTCGTTTTCCTGCTCCAAGGCATCCCAGCTGCGTGCGTTGCAACAGGTTTCTGGCAGCTCTCCTGACTCTCTGTGTTGTGCGAATTAGCTGGAAGAAATCTGCTGCGTGGGTTTGTAAAACATTCGTATAGAACAGAATATTGTAATATTGTTACAAAGGGGTGAAATTCAAGTGTATCAGCTGCAAGTTAGGTAAAACGTCCACAACAGAAAAACAATACTTTACATTTATTTAGTAAGGCATACTCAGGATAAATGGAATGTGCAAATGTACAGGTGTGGCCTGTAAGGGTTCAAAATAAGACTTACTTATACAACTTTAACTTAATTTTGTTTGTACAGAGTGCATACAGAACGAAATTTCGTTGCTTACAGCTTACGACAGTGTAATGACATTGCAGGTGGAATAAGGCAACATTACAATATAAAGTGCAGCAGTGATCAGATGTAACAATGCAGGAGAAAAACAGTGCAAGAACAGTGTGCAGAATAATGTTCAGCCATTGTTTATGAGCAAAAATAATGGTGCAAAAAGGCATTTGTATGGAAAAGTACGGTGCAGTGCAAAACTGCAGTAAACGTTGAGTTATGTGCTATTCAAATGGATAATAAAAGTTTGGCAACGTTGGTAGTGCCAAAATAATGATGCAAGCATGTACAATATACAATAGTGCGTTAACCCCCCCCCCCCCCCCCCCACCGAAAAATAAACAGCAACAGACCATCTACAAAGAATGCAGTTAACAGGCATGTAAACAATATTTATTTTGGTGGGAGTCTGAACTTTTGTATTCCTGCACTGAGTGCGACGCCACATGTTGTCTTGCTATCGTTGCTGTGATTGTGCACACAATTGGAAGCATGTTTTTCTTGCATTTTCTTCCCATAATGTATAAGCTCCAAACAAAGAGCTTGTTGTTGTTGATGATGAGCAAAGGTTATCTTGTATTAATCGCCCAAACCACTTTTGTCAGTCAGGAGGGGGTTGATGTAGCAGGAATCTTGTTTTTAAACCCAGGCAAGAGTTCCTCCAAATGGTGTATGACTGTGTCCCAGATGAGGGCCGCCGACGCTGCAGAGACATGTTTTCTTCTGCACGGGATTTTTTTTTTTTTTTTCAGCTTATCATAACCAGGAAATAGTCAGGTTTCTGATCCTGGACAACTAATTCTGTTGAAATACGCACATTTACAAAGCATACGAGGCTTTGTGTTACAGTCCTTGTATCGGTAACGGCTGTGCAAAGTCAAGAAGAACTGAAAACAAGAGTGTTGCTCAGAGGTTTTATCTTGCTTCGTCACTTTTTCACAAATATGAGCCACTTTTCATTTTGCAATGTGTGGTCAAACTGCACAGCATTACACTTCTAAGGCTGTGTTATTGTTCTCATCTTCCTGCGTGAGTCACCCCAAGATTTTTCCAAACTAACCCCAGATTGAATACTTCTCCCTCTCTGTGAAGTCATAGCCCTGCAGGAAAAGATCCTCATAAGCGTGTTGTACAACCTCCTGATAATGCTATTTTGGATTTTATGGCGTCTAATTTGTAACTTTTTGATGAGCCGTTATTACCAAGAGCACAATATATGATGTTGCACCAAATGCTATTCATTATCGCACACTCACTACTCTGAAGTAGTATACATACGTTTTTATCCCTGCAGCTCTGGTCTACCTTGGGATGTCCACATCAGAATGAGTGAGGCGTGTCTGTCTTTGTGTGCATGGCTTGCAGCATTATACTACAGGTTGTGCACAGAACGCACGTGTATTTAACAAATCAGAGTACTCCCATGACAGTTTTACATATTTTTCCACTTTTACAATGGCGTTCATCTCAGCTGCTGCAGCACTGTGTCTGTCTGTCATGTGACTTGCTTTGTCATCTACTCTCCGGTGTCCATGGGTGCTCCAGAAGAGTCAACTGCACAGGAGCAGCTTAATCCGCAGTTTTTTTATTTTTTATTTTATGAAGCAGCAACAGTTTCTTCTGAACATTATTATCCATAAATGCTGATGTGAATGTGCACATAAATAATTAATAGCATAAATGATCAATAAGTCATATCAAAACAGAAAGGAGAAAAATGTTATTAGTTGCGTTCAATCAACATTTTCTAATGTGTATTTTGAAGTATCGCACTAGAAAAGGTTGATGGAAACGGCAAAATTCAAAACAGTATATGCGCTAAAGAGGAAATGCATTTGTCTAATTAGTTCTGACGTTGTGAACATTTACCTCACATGACTGATCAGCTATTTCTGCTGCCGCTGTCTTCCTGAAGGGCTCCCATAACAATTGAAAACAGGTCTGGAAGCAGCAATAGGTACGTGTGGACCGACAGCGAGACTCGAGCATTTCTTAGTCTTATCAGTAAATAAAAACAATAAGTTATAGTCATTAAAATCTTGCTCCACCACTGATCTGTGTTCTGTGCTAGTTAGCAACTACTACTTCCTGTTTATAGCAACATAATGTCAACGTTTGCCGTTATGTTGTAAAAAAAAGTGTTGCCTTGCCTGGTTAATTCGCTACAAACCAGTGGATGGAAACATGTCCGAGTCACATTTTCTTTTTTGCGTCATTTTGGGTTCACCAAAATTCCAAAAGTTGCACAAGAATTGGATAGAAAAACAGCTATTGTTAGTATAAACTGCACTGCATGAGCCAGAGTAAGACGTATGCTTTATCGGGACTGGTGGCATAGGGGTTAGAGCAAGGAGATTGAGAGTTGAGTTTGAACTCAGTGTTTGTGTGTTCTGTATCTGAAAATAGGTCGCTAAGGTACACCATAACATGGCCTGGGCTTCCCTTAAAATATGTTTTGAATTTGTTGATAATTATCGATATCAATCAATATGATTTCCATTTTATCCTTTTTTTTTTCTCTATAATCCAACCCTGGTATATCTGTTGTAATGAAAAACGGTTTGAAGCAACTGCACAGCGCCTCCACTTGGTAAGCAGGTGTTTTATGAGAGAAGGTAGTGTTTTCTTGGACTCTACCGTAAAGCTACAAAGTTTTCAATAAATGGCATTGATTTTCTTTCAAATGTAGCATAGTAGCGAAACCCTGCATGAGTATTCGTCAAATCATAACTCGCTCTTTCCTTTTCCGATGTATTTTGGCCGCGTTGTATTTGATGTAAACGTTTAAAATTTGTGAAATCGCTGTGATGTCAGAAACAGTTTTTTGCTGAGTTGAAATAGTCGAATGCTCACCAACAACCTGAAGAAGAAGGACGTCATTCAATCATTGCTACGGAGGCTTTTCCTCCCTCCCAGTGAGGTCTACCCAGAGCATTTCTCAGCTCTGAGCTGTACAGCACTTGGCTCTTATTTAACAGTTATATAAAACCTGTCAGCTGAACTGTAAAAGTTGGCTGCAGTAATTTAGACAATAACCACCCACACATCACCATCCCTCCCTCTTTTTTTTTTTTTTTTTTTTGGGTCCATCTTTTTTCTCGTTTGCTCTCTGTTACAGTTGAACTGGTCCAAGAAGTCCTGCAGTATAAATATTTACATAATGCAGAAGGGAAATGATAGTGGGAGAAAAAAAAATGATGTCCACGGGGAAGAGGATGAGGGGCCACCCTCAAGCTGAGACTCATTTCTAAAGCTTCTTGCATGACACTTCTGTTTTCTGTGGACACAAAGTAGTTCCCATTGCATAAATGCACTCCATGCAATGCAGCATTTGCACTATTTGTTGCATTAGAAATTCAGTTAACACCACCGATGACTAAAAACAAGCAGCAGATTGAAAACAAGTGAATTAAAGGGCAATGCTTTCCATTTGTCTGCTAAGCGTTCGTTGCCTTAATGCATAACCATGTTGGTAACAGATGTTGCCATTAAGCATCAATGAATAATACATGGCTGCGCTAATGTATCATTGGTAAACCATGTGCAGGCATCAGGCTTTCAGTGCAAATTGGAAAAGGGATTAATAAGCAATCTAAACGGAGCACAGTGGGATGACAGTTTCTATTTGAATCCTTATTTTCACATCCTGCAACTTCTGCAGTTGTGTCTACATAAATCTGGTTTCTGCTTTAGTGTTGTTGAAAGAAAATTCAGGTTAAAGAAAACTGTGTTTGGTTCTGGACCTTAAGGCGTGGCCCGGTATGAGACTCGCATGGTACCATGGTAACTACATAAGAACTCTACTGCTGCTAAAGTATATTATACTAATTATTAAAACAATGATAACATTGTATATGTCATTATTTTAATTTTGTGATGCAGACTAAAAGAAAACTTTGAATATGCAATAATTTTGTTTTTGTAAACACTTATGATGTAAAATGTTACATCCTTTTGCAGCTATGCACTTTTTAACATGACACTAGGACTGTGACATACTGATATTGTTTTTTTGGCTGTCTGGTTGCTGACTGTTGCTAATAACAGTAAAATGTGTCTTTTAAAATAAGCATAGGGAAATGTATTGGCCTTTTTTCAGCCAGCTGACCTGCAGAGTTCTCCGCCCCCTTCAAAGAGTTCAGAGAGCACACGTTCTTTTTTTAATAACTTGCAGCTTTGGTTAAAAAAAAAAAAAAAAAAAAAAAAGTGGTTGGAAAGTTGAATTTTAGTAAAGGGTTGAGTTTGAATTTAGTGTTTGTGTGTTCTGTATCTAACAATAGGTCATTAAGCAACAGCATAAAATGGTCTAGGGCTGCACTTTAAATATACGTTTCGAATTTTTTGCTAATTATCGATATCGATCAATATGATTTTATATTTTATCGATTATCTTATTATAGTTTATATATATATATATATATATATATATATATATATATATATATATATACTATATATATATATATATATATCTATATATAGATCATATATAATATATATATATATATATACTATATATATATATATATATATATATACTCGTCCACCTCTAACCACACTGCAGCATTGGGGCCGGTTTTATATATTTAACTAATATACCAGGCATTTAGGCAAAATTGATCTGCTATGAAGTGAAATGTTTGTAATTTGAACCGAAATGTAAAACTTAAGTGTTTAAACCTGTCTGTGATTAAATGGTTAACACACTCCTGTTAATGCTGTATTTCGCCGTTACCATATCCCCCTGCAAGACAGCAGTAACGCTCTCCCCCCCCACCTCGGGTCAGTTGCATTCCAGCTGGCCAGATGGTGTCTGCTCTGCACGGTGGACACCAGAGAGCCAGGAGGGAGAAACCCCACCAGCAGGATTCCCTGGACGAGACATTCCACCCCAATGATTTCCACCGCTCCTTTTTTCTTTTCTTTTTTTTCCCCCCCCCCCCCCTGCGTTCAGTTTTGCTCTTATTTTACAGACAGACGTTCTGGGAACAGAGTTCACATTGAGGCGTTGTTGGCGCGTGGAAAAATCTCATTATGGTTTCTTTGGGATGACAGCTCTGTTGTTACTCAGCAGTGAACTCTGAAAGGAGAGTGACAGTAGAAGAGTAGAAATAGCCCACTTTTTTACAGACGGTGCTCACCGCAGCCAAAAATCTGGTTCCTGTATAAAAGCCCGAACAGAGTTGTTGTCAGAAGTGTGGTAATTGTTGGCCACGTTTGCTTTCATTGGAAAATAGGTTGTTGTCATTCATTTTCTGGCTAGTGAGAGTTTTTGCTTTAACTTGTCAAAATGCATATTCACATCTAACAGAAAGAAAATACAGTAAAGCACCGACATGAACGAGAGTAAATAAGGAGCACAGTACCAGTGCTTTAATAAAGTCTGCTGTCAAAAGCCATTGTTCTTGTACCTTTTACCATTAGGAGTAAGAAAATTAATGCAAATGCAGCTTGAAGGGGGGGAAGCTGTTGATTCTGCATAACGATATGAAACTTAAGAAGATGTTGGTAGAATGGTAGCACACTGGCTCACACTGAATACGGTCTAAATACAATTGCACTGCTGCAAGGAACCCATATTATTAAAAATCAATGTGTACACCCACATCAGCCACGTGCGGTCGAGGGTCCGGTCACAAAGGCCATGCGGCGCTAAACCTGACCCTAGCCTTATGGATTTCGCTCCGCCTAGCTCCACTCACATCCATCTGGGGCAGATCAATAGGAATTGCCTTTTTTGAAGGCTGGGCCTTATCAAAAATTCTTGCATATGATTGGATAAGCCACTTGTCTGTCATCTTTATCGATATGCTATTTCAACCACTCACACCGAAGCTAACCCGTGACGCTGTAAGAGCGACACAGGAAAAAACAAAGCTTTTTTTTTTTTTTTTTTAAATGTGTTTGCAGCTCTAGTGGCACGCGTTTTATTGACAGTTAGCTGACAGGAAGAGGGGGGAAGACAGGCGGCAAAGCGCTGCGGGTCAGAGTCGATCCTGGGCCGACAGCGTCGAGGACTAAAGGCCTCCTAATATGGTTCGCGCTAACCAAAAACAAAACTTGCCAAATCCGGTCGGGAGAAGGGCGAAAACATCGTTCCCACCAACAAAAGCCTTCAGAGCCGTTCTCTGATGTTCTTTTCATGAAACAATATTAGGTAGATTGGACAACACGGAAGAAATAGCAGCATCAATGTTAACACTTGCTTCCTTGACGAGCCGCCATTGCTGTCTGAATCAAAACAGTCTCGCGGTCGCTTCTCCACTACGTCATATCTATGAAACTCCAGCCCTGCGTCCTGATTGGCTGGACAATAAAATTGGTTGGAGAAATCACTCTCTATGGGCGATGTCCCAGATGGATGTGAGTGAAGCTAGGCGGAGCGGCATACAGCTGGCTAGAGTCAGGTTAGTGCGGCGCTGCTAGAAGAAGGAAGTTCGACCGGACGCCGCTGCGGTTACCAGATAAAGCTCCCTTAATGTTACGAGCCAAACGGGAAACGTCAGGCTCTAGACATGATAATGTTCAGGTGAATTTCAAAATAAAATCACCCCACCAACTTCCGCTGACTTGACTACTGTGCACACAATGGCGACACAGAAACAGGAGGAAACGGAGTCGCTTTTGGAGGATGAAACAGGATATTTATGCACACTAACGGGTTTAGCCCCAAAAAAACGAAAACCATGGCTGTTTTCTAATAATTTATGAAAGGACCGTGTGAACTTCTGTTCACATGGTCCGTTTCTGTAGCTGGACTCGCAGCTGGCCGCTGTTTCCCTAGGAGCAGTGTGAGTGGAGGTTTGCGTCGAACCGGATCAGGACCGGAGCCCACACTGTAGTCGGTGTGAGCCCCGGGTTGTGGTTTCAATTGTAGCTCTTTAGCTACATATTTTGGTTCTTGCTTGCATGGAACGTCTGACAGACAGGCATCCAACTTACTGTGTCTGGTGTGTGTGTGTGTGTGTGTGAACGGTATTTGTTTCTGTACATGCATATGATCCCATTGCTAGATAATGCACCATAGATCCCACCCTTCCTTCTCATCCCGCGGGCTACCCTGATTGCAGTCTTGTTGTTCCTCATTCCCTGATGTTTTGTTGCATGTCTGTCAGTTTGCACTGCTGTGTGTGTGTGTGTGTTTGTATGCATCTGTTTGTTTGCTCTCCCCTACGTCACATTTAATGGTTCCTGTGAAAGCGGCGAACGGAAAGCCGGAGGACTGGGGACAAAGAGCCGGCCTGTAAACGGAGGGGAAAGCACACGCTGCTCAGATGTGTTTAACGTCGAAGCTTTACAGAAGGCAGGCAGCGCCCTTTGCCTTTTTGTCTCTGCGGTGACAGACACCCGCTCAGGCCCCCGAGCGGGTCAGCAGGTTTCGGCCGTGTCGGTTACGAAGGCAAAGCCCAAGGCAAGCATGAGTACCCTCAGGGGGTTGTTATGTCAGCGGCCTTTCGGGTGACCGGCTGCAGTCAGCAGGACTTCTGGTAAAAGGGATTTAGGGGGTTTGTGTCTCCGTGAGGGAGAGATGGGGAAGAGGGAGGGAGGGATGGATTACTCTCAGGCCCTGACTTTGCTCCCTCCTCTTCCTCCTCCTCCTCAGAAGTTGACTAAAGGCCTGCTACATCCTGGAAACACATGCTCACCCAAAGCCTTTGCTGTTCAGCGTTATTTTATCTCCTTCCCTCTTCCTCGCTCCTCTGACCTCTGGAGCTCGCTTCGTTCTGATGTACACGCGTGACCGCTTCCTCTGAGCTCCGTGTTTCCTCTCGTGTTTTTTTTTGGTTTTTTTTTTTTATCCATTTCCCCGTGCAGGCTTGTGTTCCTCCTCCTGCTGCTTTTCCTTCCTCTGCCACTTAATCCTCGTCGCTCCTCTCTTCCCTCCTTGTCGTTATGGCTGAAAGGTCGAGTGGAGTCCAGTCGTTTGAAAGAAGAGCTTGTCCCGTAGCAGACAGACCCCCACCCCCCAGTCTGAATCATCCTTCCTCCCTCTCTATTAATGAACGCCCTTTTGTCGTAAGCCTCTGAATTTTCAATTAAAGCGTCGTTCCACCGGTTGGGTGAGGCAGTGCCCCGACCGCCTTTTAGTGCACAAAGATTAGTTTTTAATGAGAAACACGTTGGCCACTCTGCATGTGGCTGATTGCTGTATCAGGGTGGCTTAAAAACCGATGACTCGTTCTTCCTCTCTCCCCTCCCTATGCCTTGTTTGTGTCATTGTGATTTATTAAAGCCAGCGCTTGATGCTCACTCATAAGTTCGGTGGGTGAACGTCGGCCTGTTTTTTTTTCAGCTCAACATGCACCAGTCTTTTTCAGCCCGCTAAATATCGATGTTTTTGTTAAACGTCAACGGTTAGTGGAATAAGATGGATAATATTGGGAAAGGTGATGTCAAATTGCTGTAAAATAGTCTTTTTTTGCTTATATTTAAAAGAAAATAGGAAAATTATTGATTTAAACTCTTTCCCTGTTATGTTAACAGGTGCAGCTAGCATAACAAAACCAGCGGCCTCTCTGTGTATATTCTACAAAAAGGTTGATCCTCACCTTAGCTATGAGATTTCCTTAACGCTGCCAGCTTTTCTAAAAATTTGGCTCCTTCCCTGACAGGCATAGATTGAAAGAATAAAGCAGGCCAATTTAAACCAAAAAAACCCCCCCACCGAGATGTTTTCATTGTTTCCTGGGTAATGATGGACGTGATAAATACGAGGTGTAAAAAGAAAAAAAAAATGCATTCATCTATTGTCTTCTGCTTATCTGAGATTAGGTTGCAGGGGCAGCAGGTCCAGGAGAGAAACCCAGACATTCCTCTCCTCAGCGACATCCTCCAGCTCATTCTGGGAAAGGCCAAAGCGCTCCGGGCCAGACGAGATGTGCAGTCCCCCCAGCAAGTTCAGGGTGTCGCCCAAAGGGAGACGCCTGGGGGGAAGGGGGGGCATCCTGCTCAGATGTCCAGACCACCTCAACTGACTCCTTCTACTGCAGAGAAGCAGCAGCTCTGCAACAGACCGGATCAGCGGCCGCTTTCCTGCAGATGTAGCCTCAGTCCGTCTGTCCTCGTCTTTTTCCGTTCTTCTATCACCGGTGAACAAGACACCAACTTACTTAAACTCCTCCACTTGAGTGGACCCCCCCCCCCCCCGACCCAGAGGGAACAATCCACCTTTTTCTGGTTGAGGGCCATGTAAAAAAATAATTTGAATTTATTGAGATGGGAATATTTTCAATTTAAAAAGATGTATATATAGTTTTCCTTTTTTTTAATTTTTGAAAAAATCAGAAGGCATTTTATAAAGTTAACCAGGTGTCCCGTACGCTTAATTGAACTCATCTGCGTTTCTTTTCATGATTCCTGAAACTAGCTGAAAAGGTCTAAGATCTGGCTAGCCCTAGTAACAAAAATGCATCTATTTTTTTTTGTTTTGTTGGACAGAGACCCGGTTTGCTCTGTGAAGCGAAGTTTCCACTCTCCACCTTCTTCCCTCAGGAGGAAAGTGGGTCAGCTTCTGGCCTTTCATGCAGTTTCCTCTTGTTTTGTCCAGCGCTGCGTCTTAATGGGTCTCTGATGTCTGTGGGAACTTTTAGGTGGATTCCTGAGGGCTAACCGTGGCCCGCGTGTTGTCAACATACAAACCAATAATAAACCCTCACCAAAAGCTATTTCAGGTGTTCGACCATTATGCGGCTTTGTCTATTTTAAACCATGAATGCATTAAAATGCCTACAGTTTCAGGGCTAAATCCCTCAGATATCACTTCAGGATTTTAAGTTGAGTTTGGAAAGATCAAAGAAGACTGGTTAATTATTGCCCACTCAATGGAAGCCTATTTAGAGTAATGGAAGTAGCTTTATTTAAAGGTTAACATACTCCCCTGGCGCCATGGCTGTTGTCTTTTAAATAATAAATTGTGGGAAGCTGAGGTGCTCTGTAGTTGAAGACAAAATGTTTGCCTACAAAGTTCTTTCACGCTTGTTTGAGTTTCTCTTTGTTTCCGGGCTGCAGGTCACTCACCTGGTAAAATAAAGAGGGTTTTGTTTTATTGTTCTACATTTTAAGACATGCAGGCTCTTCCATGCAAATTTGCTGTTTCCTGGGGGGGGGGGGACTGTGGCTGCATTCCTGTTCTGTCATTCTTGTGCGAGCATGCCAGTCCTGCAGGAAAAACAGTTTGTTGGGCAACAGGTCAGTGTTTGCCCTCAGGCGGCTTTCTGCCTGGTCTTTATCTTGACCTGAAATATTCATTTGGTTTGGTCGGTTTCCCTCTTTAGGTATGAATAAGAAGCATTAATGATGGATATTTAACTTTATCTTTTTTTTCTTTTTTTTTAGGTTTCTTTAGGCATTTTAGTTGACATTGCAATTTTGTAATGAGTAAAATATTACTGTAAAGACAGTGGACGGATGGTGTTGCAAATATCCCACTTCTTGTGTTAAACCACTCTGTAACCAGAGATAAAGTTTGAAGAATTTTATCTGGCCTGTGCAGAAAAAGGAAACGACGCTGTTGCTTAATGGTCCGAAGTCGTCTTTTCACAGGGAAGTAAATTTTGGGTATAATTTAGAAACCAATGTCCCAGAGCCTGGACTTAAAGCAATGTGGATTCTGTGCTTCTCCACTCTGCCTCCGGAGTGAAGTTTCCTCAGTTGGGGATGATTTGTGATGTCTGCTGGTTCTGGTCCACACTACCAAAACTGCTTGCAGTAAGCTGACATTTCTCCATCCATCCATCCATCCATCCATCATACCCTAGCAGGGTTGGTTATAGGACAAGAGGCAGGGTACACTTTGGACACTTTGGTCACTCACCAGTCTATCCCATGACTTCTATCAAAACTCCTTTTTTTTTTACATTGTTCTTATGTAACGTTCTAATTCTCTGAGGCACTAAACTTTAGGTTTTTATTAGCTGTAAGCAATAATCATCAAAGTTAACAGAACTTAATTCTCAAAAGATATATCTCAGTAAATCAGAATATTTTCATGTTTTCAGAGTCTACTTGTGTCTCCCGATGCATTTTATAAAGTAATATACATTAACTAAAATCAAGTTTTTAACTTCCTTCACCCTAAAATGGTCCATGACAACGAATCAAATGCACGAGAAAGGATGATGTGCTAATCTTGTGGCAGTAACTTCTCATTGCCAGTCATTATTTGGTCTAACTGATATTTTGTATTCTTTTTTTTTTTTTTTTCAGCTGTCAAGGTTTGTCTGTATTCATTTGTTGAACGTTTTCACAGGAAGCGATAAAGCAAAACGAGACGCTTTGGACTCTTAAATTTTCTTTTTCAAGATACAGATGTTTAGTGCTTACTCATTCATCCTCATGCTGCAGTACGTTTTTTTTTAGTTAGTTTTTTCCTTCTTTTTGTTCTAAATGCAGAATTGCATTGGTGTCAAATATTAACTTGTTCCTCTCGATTACTGCTGTGTTCATTTCAATAGGCAAGACCCTATCTATAGCAGCTGGTGAAACTGCTAAACTAGTGCTGACTAATGCTGGATGCTATAGTAGGAACTTCTTACTTGACTTTTTTTTTTTTTGACTGGTTGGATTTCGTGTCTTGATTCGTCATGTTTGAGCCCTCTCAGTGGTTTTGTCACATCTGCATATGTGACAAACTGCTGCTGGTAAGTTCACGACAATCATTATGCAATTTCAAGTAATTGCTTGTAACCGCCGGACCTTTATTTTAGGGGGTGGGGTGTTTAAAATTTGAATGGGTGTATTAAAAGAGGAAATTCAAACATTATCTGCCTGTTAAAACAAGCTTTCTCGTTGCCTCCGCCTGCCCTGTTCTCTTCATATGTTTTTTTTGTATTGCTGTGTTCATGGGTAACTTCCGTTATTAAACAATCTCTTGTAGTGAAATGCTTTGGTTATGGTCAGGAAGTGACAGATTGGGCCTTTGTTGAGACAGATCTTCCTCTGAGTGACAACTCCCTGTGGAGCAACAGAAAGTCTGATCATCTGTTAGACTTTACCTGCCCACTTCCCAGTCACATGCACATGGATGACATGCATGAATTAATGCGTTCATCATAAAGGCTTTTGTGCATTTTCTCTTCATAACCCCGCATAGAACTTTCTGCAGGCTACCATTTGCTGTATTTCTTCAGAAATAACCTTAAATAGGTAAATTCGGCACCAAAACGCCGTGCAGGGTTTCGTTGCTGTTAATTTCCTAACACAGCAAATATTCTGGATGCGTCCCCATTTGCTGAGAGGAGTGAGATATGACTCACCACTATGTTTTCAGTCCCCTCTTTGTTTCTTAAAATAACCGTGGCAGCTTCCAAACAAAGCACCCTAAACGCTCTGGGTCTAAACAGCCGGACCCAAGCGGACTGTGTAGCACTCCTTTTATAGGTAGACGCCTAGGTGATTATGTAAGTGTGCATAGTCCTGAAATCATCGCCCGAGCTCAGGAGCTCTTGCCTTCATAAGGCAGTCCATCGACGTTGTTTTGGAGTAAGATTCAGTTTACAAGAACCCTTAAGCGTCTAGTAACAGCTGTGTGCAGCGACTGTTTGTGTTGTTTTATAAAGTCGTTTGTTGGCTTGATTCCTGCTTTGCTTATCCAGCTTGTTGTGAGGTCTTTTTTTCCTGAGAGTCTCTAAATGTTAAAGGTTTCAGCCATACTTGGGATTAGTGGTGAAGCTGAAGGGGGGGTTCCTAGTTTTCCTAAGATTGGTGTACTTTTTTTTTTTTTTAATGGACATTCTTGCTTTTGCTGTTGTAAATAGGTGCCATCATACCAACTTGTACAATATATAGCTTTGAAATTGCCAAATTTTCTTTGATCGGTTTTGATAATTCAGAAGTTGTTTGTTTTTTTAACTCCTCTTTAAACTTTTGCTACTTTTCACTTTTTTTCAGTTTGACCATTTTCAGAGGAGCATTGAGTCATTCCTTGAGCTTATGTGTCATTTTCTATTCATGAACTTTATTACTAAGGGAAGATGTGAACATCTAACCCCTTCAACATTTATTGCTTAAGCAGTTTTGGTTTCTTCTTGACTAACGTTCACAGGTACGGAAAGGAGACGTTTGCAAAAGGACGTTTTGCATCGATCGTACATCAGTTCATACCTCCATTACAGATGATTCATACCAATTTGAAAATAAAATTTTAAATCTTTGGATTTCAAAGTTAAATATGGTCTCTACAGTAAGGGAACATGAACATATGAATCCAATGAATAGTCTCTATGTGAAGCAGGTTGCTCATACACTGCAAAAATGGAACTAGAAATAAGTAAAATGTTCTTAAAATCGGTGTGTTTGTCCTTGATTTGAGCAGGTAAATAAGATGATTTGCCAATGGAATAAGATTTTTGCACTTAAAATAGGAACAATTCATCTCTATCATCTTACTATTAAGTGCAGGATGTCTAATTATATTATTTTAGGGGTAAAAATACTCATTCCATTAGCAGATAGTCTTATTTACCTGCCCAAATCAAGGATAAATACACTAACTTTAAGAACATTTTACTTATTTTTAGATCCGTTTTTGCAGTGTAGTTATTGTGGTTTGATCAGGGGTTGTGATCTGTCTTATGTTGTGTCGGCCTAATCAGAACCAGTAGATGGAAATGGATTGTAAGGCCCTGTGATTTTCCATTATGTGGAAAAACCTGAGTAGAATCACAAAATTTGGCAAAAAAGAAATCAAATCCACCAAAAAGGTCAGTCGCAGAATTTGTGAATTTGATCTAATTTGATGAACCTGAGTTTTATAAAATCTGTTATACAATTGAACCACATTAATTAAATAAATCATTTGATTTAATAATTAAAATGCCTAACTACTAAGAGAAACAAACTGATACACAATAGAAATATACATGTGTGTGTGAACTGGAAATGGACACAAAGTGAGCTCTGTAGAGAAGTTTTTATTCTGATGAAGGGGAAGATTAGAAAAAGCTATCTGTCGAACAAAAGCCTGCATTTAACAGCCACTTTAACTCCATTTAAATGTACAGATGAGAGAAACAATAGGCCTTCAGAGGTTAGTCTGTTTTTATGGTAAATATTTGATGCTACATACACGCTATCTGTCATTAATGATTAACTTTTGGGGGGCAAAAATCTTGGTGGGTCAGTATTTATAGACCAGAGAGGGATTGAGGGTCAAAAGGGCAAACTCGAGTTTTGTTCAAGCTTGTCAGCAGAACAGAATAGACTCCTTGAGTCAACCCGTTTATATATATATATATATATTTTTTTTTTACCTTCCCTCTTTCACTTTGAGTCTCTCATTACTAATATTGTCCTGGCCCAGCGCTCTGATTTATGTTTCCCCACGTCCTATAAATGTGAGAACGTATATGTTGGGTAAGGTTTGGCCCTGTAATTTGAGGGAGACCTGGGGGCTTCATTAAACCGGTGTTCCTTCATAGTGGAAGTATATTTCTCTCTCGCTTCTCCTAGACTGTTCTAAGGCATCATAAGCATACTTGAGCTGTGAGAAATGTCTGTGGAAAAGCCCCCGTGTTTGATGTGTGGCGTGGTCAGAAGCGGCACATAATCATTATTGCTGTTGTCAGCTGGCACGCATCTACGTGTGTGTAGTTTTCAGGCCTCTACATCCATGCAATTAGTGGTTTTCTGTCCCGAGATTACTTAATGGAACAGAGTAACTTTAGCTCGACCTTGTGATTTTTCTACCTTTTTTTTTTCACTCAAAGCTGTTAGTTTTTCACAAGGCAATCAATTTAATTGTTGTTTTTACTGTGTTAAAATATGCAGAGAGGGATATTTAACAAATCCAATAATTGCGATGGAGGCAACTTGTCTGTCGTTAAAGTTTCATGCAAAAGTATTTATACTGTTTCAAATTTATTACAGCCACAAACTTTACAGGCTTCAATCTGTATTTTATGTGACTGACCAACACCAAATAGCTTGTAAATGTGAGGTAAAAGGAAAATACATAGGTTTTCTGCATATTGTGTCTTTTTGTACTCTAATTAAAATATGATGAAATAACCTAATTGCATTAAATTATTTAACTTATTGTGAAGGCTTTGAGAACACTGTTGAACAAGCAGCATCATAAAGACAAAGAAGCCAAGCAGAGAGATCAGAGATAAAGTTGTGGAGAATTACACGACTGCAGACATATAAAGAAATGGCTGTCCACCTAAACCAGCAGCCAAGAGCTCCACCATAAATCTAGAGGAATTCAACAGGACAACTGTTTAGTGTTTGTGGCTTTTAGCAGAGGGGGACGAGAAGAGAACACGTTTGAAAGGAAGCTATGAGACGTCTTGTTTACCTTGTTGTTTACCGCAAACATAAGGAAGAAGGTTAACTGAACAGATGTGACAAAACACTTTTTGGCCAGCGTGCAAGATGCTACGTGTGATTGCGGGAGCAGCGTCATGCTATGCAGATGCTTCTGTTCAGCAGGACAAGGTGAGCTGGTCAACTTTGATGGCCGGTTGGAAAGCAGCCAGATAACCGGAAGAATATCTGTTAGAAAAGATTCACCTTTCAGCAGGATAACGCCCCCCAAAACAAACCAGAGCGACAGTTCAAATGTTTAAAGAGTAACTCACCCCAAAATCAAATTTCCTTGCAGATAAACTGGGCCTGAGGGTACTACTTCAATGTTACTGTCCTGTTTATTTTACATTTTTATGTGAACTTGTTTCGTTCTGCTATATTTGTCTTAAATCAATCTTAGTGCTGGCCTTTTAAGGTTGAACGGTGGTTATTGCAGTTGAATTTTCCTATCATTTCAAACGGTGCATGCTTTGGTCACCATAGCCCCGTGTTTGAGTATAAAAGCATCTCAGACACATATGCCTCGTGGCCCAGGTGGCAAGACAGACGCAGTAGTTGGAATCATGAGCCTTGAGAGCATTGATCGATAGTGTTTATTGTTTGTTACTGCTTTGAACTTTAGCCCATGTCTGCAATAATGCTGCTAACATCACTTTACCTCTGAGGAATGGCGCTCATGCCGTCCTCCACAGCACCAGATACGAGCATCGCTCCATCGACCTCCGGCCTTTTCAGATGGAGGATGTTTTCACCCCGCTCATCACCGATCTGTGGCGCTCCGTGTTTCAGCGTTCCCCTTTCCCTCGTCCCGATCGCAGCACTGAGCCCCGCTTAAAACCCGCACCGCTCTTGCACACACTTAGCCGTGTCTCTTGAAAACCGCCCACTTTTGTGGCATTTTTCAAAATGTTTCTGGGGACGGGGTTATGTCTTTTACATCAGGATGAGATACACTTTAAAGTATATCCATGTCACATCTTATGTCACAAAATGGTAATAAAATCTGTATATATCTTTTCTCCAGAATAGTTTGTGAGTTTAATACGTATAACAAGCAAATTTACCCTTTTATACTCATGGTATTTCTCTAACTTTGGATCTGTTTTTAAAGGAGCTGTAAGTAGGATATTTACTGTAAAATCAACCAAAATTATTCTCATCTGTCACCTGGGATGGAAATCTGTAACATTCCCTGTAAACAGTCGGTCCTCTCCGTCTACAATGTCTTAGTCACCTTTTTCTCCTTTAAAACCTAGAGGTACGGTCCGGAACAACTTCGCCTCAGAGTGTAGCCCGTGTTTACTTCCTGGTTCCTCAGCCAATCATATGAGAGTTCCCAGGGTTCCCAAAACAGAGCACAGCATTTGGTATTTTATCTTGATAAATAAGCAGCAGCCTGGTAACCTGGAAGCCAGTAAGAGAAGCAGACCAGACACAGAACAGAATACAACATCGTAGATCTGTCCTGTGGAAGTAAAAAATCACAACAGCAACACACCATTTAAAAACGACATATTAGATTGTTGTGATTGGCAAGCTGAGCCACAAAGTGTCTGTATTACTTATAGCTCCTTTTTAAATGTTGAAACACTGGGGTGTGGGTGAATAGCGCTGGTACAAGTCCCAAATCAGGCAAGCAATAAAATTGGCTTAAAAAGTCTTTTTTTTTATGCGTTTCTCACTTTCTTTTTTCCATTCTCACTCAGTCGGTGGAATAAACGTCAAACGAGAATCTTAATGTTTTTTACATGAACCCTGAGCTTGCACACCATTTTTATGGTGTAAGAGTCAAGTTGCCACAACTGCTTAGTCAATCATCATGAAATTATACAATGATGAACTAATACTGTTTTCCCTCTTTGTTTGCAGCATTGTCATGGTTTTTGGAGTGACCCCACGCTGTCCAGGGAGCGTCCATTAAAGGCTAAAAAAACAGATCAGCCGACCCACTGCCCCAGAATCCCATCGCTCGGACAGATCCGGACTACATAATGGATGCAATAGACACCTTGCAGAGCTCAACCCCAGAGACGAAGGCTGAGCGGATCGCTCGCTACAAGGCAGAAAGGAGGAGGGAGTTGGCAGAGCGCTACGGCAACACGGAGGAATTTACCTCTAAATATGTCCGAAGGGACCGGAAAATCGGCGAGACATCCGAAGCGGCGTCCTCAGGAACTAAGGAGAGAGAAACACATGAGGATAACGGATCAGAGCCAACGTACTCCAGGAGGGGTTTGAGAAATAAGGTTGGAGACACCGGCGATGAGACCACCCAGGAATCAGAGACAAATAGTGACCGTAGAGCAGAGACGAAATCAGAGGCGGTGTCCTCCACGAAGGTGTCCTCTAATTTCAGGTGAGTGCAGAACAAACACACATCTCTGTCGTTTTAATGGTTGAGCAGGGCAGTCAGCGACGGAAATAAAGTTTACGAGAGCCGTGGTAAGCGTCGCTGCAGCTGGCAGAGTCATTTAGCAGATCTGCTACTAAACACACAGCTTTATTTAAACGTTGGTTTGTTAGTTGGAGCCGGCTTGCATGTGCTTAAACTCTTATTGACAAATGCATCAGGCCTTCTTTTGAGGCGCAAAGTAAAACAGTTTTCATGGGAGTGAAGAGACAAGCTGACCCATTAAGGGAACACTTAGTGCTGTGTACTGTTTGAAGTAAACACAAAGAGACGCGCTTCCAAAAATGGCGACGAGTGCAAAGCAGAGGTCCAGCAAGTTTTGATTTCCCGCAATTAGACGCGCACTGCTTAGTTTGAACCTCGCAGTTCATACGGCGTTGGGAAGTTGGGGGTTAAAGAACAAACCTGTATCATCAGGATTACTGTGCAACACTTAAGGTTTGCTCAATGCTTACCTGGAATGTTCCTCTGGGGTTTGCACACACGCGGAGGACGAGCGTGTCCAGTCGTAGGTCCTGGGATGTTTGAGCTGTAATCAAGTGGTGGATTGTGCTGCGTGCACATATCAGAACGTGTCTGTTCCTGAGGAAACTGCCAGAGGGATCAGCGAAGTAGGGAGAAGATTTAAGACGAACATAAAAACAACTTTTTACCCCTAAAGACCCAAACTTTCACACCGTCACCGGACATGGTGACTCCAGCCTCCATAGGGGAGTCTCTGTCACCAGACATGTTGGCCTCATATTTCTCAAGGATGTTACTGAGGGCAGTGTTGCCAAAACTGTGGAGATCTTTCATTTCAAGAGGCCAAGCTCTGGAATCAAAAATCAAAAACTGATCACATGATTTAAGGGATTGATATCCGCATTCAAACTCATGAATCAGAGCTCTCAGTACATCAGTCTTGTCCTTGTCAGCATCAGCATGTGGCCCAGTTGCTTTCCTGTACTTGCCCTCAGTCTCTTTCAGAAAATCGTTGTCCATGATGAACCATGAGTTCATCTTTGCATTCACCAATAGTTAGGTTATCCTGCAGAAACCTGAGGGAGGTGAGGTGTAAAATGTTTCCAATATCGAGAACGTTGGCTAGGAAACAACAAAAAATGCTCTGTGCAGATGCGTTTCAGGTTACTTGTTGCAACTTGAATCTGAATTTCACCGTATTTTTAATAGTCTCGTGTCTCCATGCAGACCATCTGATATTGTGCAACATGTTTTGCACCTTTTTTCTTTAAGTAAAGTCATAGCAAGCTGATAGTGGATTAATTAAAGGACTCACAGTACGGACTGTGCGATCAGCTGATTTGCCGCAGTTCTCCAGGGTGTGGGCGGAGCACAGAATATGCACGCGGGAATCCTTCATGGCCACCATCTAACGTAATTTGGGAACAATCCCCTTGTATGTTTTGTTGACATTGGCTCCGTCCGTCCAACTTTATAGCGCATGAGCACACAAACACACATATGCAATCTGAGCACAGTGATTAACACACATGGACTTACATTACATTACATTAAACCTCATACAATTCTTCAAACTAAAAACATTTCCTGATCGATTAATTCTGGATGTATATCTAAGCGTTACACATTTCTACTGATTTTCTTTTAATGTTAATGTATATTTATCTCATGAGGTATACATTGCGCCTGGTTGTTGTTTAGAATGATTTACGGCCATGCATAAGAATTTTTTTATTTTAATTTTTTTTTTCTTGCATGTTGAGTACAATTTTAGGAGCAAGATAATTGTTAGGTTTAACTGTTCAATTATGCCTTAAGAATAAAGCAGAACATGATTTAAATGCATTATTTCTAGCAGTGCAGTATTGCAGGCATTGATTTGTTTCCAAAAATGATCAGTTTTAGATCAAAGTTTTTTTATCTGGCAAATATTTGACAAATTAGAGCAGAAAGATCCAGAAAATGAACGGCCATGTTTAATTAGGAGTAAGAAGAGGTTGCGTGCACTTTTGTTTGCATTCCTATCGTGTTTTTTCATCATTCCAGGTCTGTGACGTGTTCACTTCATGCCACAAGTCCTGTTGTGTTGTCTTTTGTACAAGCACCTGATGCAAAACAAAGATTATACAACTCTTTGACTGTTTTTGTCAGCTAATAACACAATTTTCAGCTAGTATGGGTTTTATTTAATAAGTGGATTTATTCAAACAATCCTAGCAGACCTTTGGAATTTCATTCTAAGAAATCTAGATGTAGGATTTAGGACTTTTCTGATGTTTGTATTTAGAGATTGGCACAAGTTTAGTGGCTTCATAGTCAACATGTTGGTTAAAAGACTGGTATCAATTAACCGGGAGCCAAGCTGATGCAGTGATAAGGAAAAATGTTTGACAAGATGACAATCTGCAAAAAACAGTCAGTGTCAGAGCTGACGGATGTCATTTGAAAATATACCTTTACAGTTGGTTGGTAAAACTTCTGCTGACTTAATAAAGTAAGACTTTGTTTAGTGCTAAACTAGCTGCCTTAATTGGTTAATTAACAATTATGTTTTTTTTTTTATTGCGATACTACTACTGAGAACATCTCAGCTACTAGAAATATACATCAGGTGTACAAATTGGGTAATGAGCGTGGGACTCCATCCAACTGGCCAAGTATAGTAAGGATATGTAGAGCATGATGGTATAACTTCCTAAAAAATATTGCATACAAGCGGTCCTTTTCAATTGTGATTGTAATATATACAAAAAAAACTATTAAAAATAATAATGTGAACATGCATCAGGGAGATTTTAATAAGGGATTGAATTGTGGGAAAGTGCAGTCTTGTTACAGAATTTTGCAAAAATGCAAGGGTGAGGATCACAAAATGTTTGCAATGTTCTAGTGTTATTTTGCAGAGCCTAAAACTCTGCCTGCATGTGTTATTTGTAGTACCCCATATGTACAGTATAAAACCCTTGCTTCTTTGTTTCCCTGGTTATGTCATACGTGCATCATGAGATTAATTTATTGGAGCAAGGGCAAATTTACTTCAAAGAGCAGCTGTAGTTTAAATCTTTTTTTTTGTGTTCTGTGTTCTCCTCCGTCCTTTGCTCATTCAACCCATTCTTTCTCTGAAGTTAATTTTGGCCTGATGCACGTTATCCCTCCCCCGTAGTTGATGGTCAAAACGTGGGCTGGCTGAATGTCACCTTGCCCTGTGGTTGAAAAGGAGCATATTGCATTGAGCTAACAATCATAAGATTGTTTTTCATTCATAGTTTTAGTCATCTTCAGATACACTAGTTGAAGACTTGGACAGATAAGACCGATAAAGGTGAGTTCAGATACACAAAGCTTCAGAGACCACTCTGAAGAGCCCCTCTGTGGTATTGTTCAAAACCCTCTGTTCCAATAATTTGTTTTGTAAAACGTTAGTGATGATATGAATAGGGCTGTATTGGTTGGCTGGTTATTTTGTTTTATCCTTAGACTTTATGAAAGGTTAAGGTAGTTTTAAAAGCACAAACTTAACAGTTTTATGTTGCACTGTTCCTACAGTTTACCGTATTTTTCAGACTATAAGACACACTTTAAAGCCTTAAATTTTCTCAAAAAACTATGGTGTTCCTTTATATATGATTAACGTTGTGCTTACTGGCCGATTTTTATGTGGCACAGTGCACTCAAAAATCTGTTAAAATGTGTAAGTACGACTTTGATTGGCAACCAAGCCGCTCCGCTTAATGAATATTTGGAGCGTTATGGTACACTGTGTCACTACCTGATAGGACCCCTGAGCTGTCTACAAGACTGCCTGACTGTAATGTCTAAACTAGAACTACATTCATGTAAAGGCCCCCACATACTCGGGTGTACTTCACTCCGCGGAGGTCCGCGTGTACTCGAGGCGGACTCTGCACGCATACAGGTACTACTTGCAGATTTATTTTTTTTACGGGACCAAGGTGCTGCCCCTCCCCCGTCTGTTGCTGCGCAATGCCAGTCCGCTCACTCAGAAAATGCTTCTACATTTTTGCCAGTTATAGCTGTTAGGAAAATCTTCCTGAAGCTCTGCCCATAGTTTCTAAACTAGAGTAGGTGAGCCCGGACTCTACCTGTGCCTTTAGCACAACTAATCAGCCAGTTAATACCAGCTTAGTATAAGTTTGTTAGACTATCAGTCTTACTTAATAAAGTGCAGAGCCGCTAAAAGGGAGATAATACAATGAGTACAAGATTACCACTACATTTAGCGGGTATTGATTTAGCATTTTTGCTTAAGTCTGTGTGAAGATAAAAAGAATAGATGTTAGAAATCCGATTATGGCGGGGTTGTGTGGTGTAGCGATAGAGCGGGTGCCCTGTGTGGCAGCTGGGAGCCTCGGGACGTTTGCTGCGTGTCTTCCCTCCTTCTCTCCCTGCCTGTTTCCTGCCTGATTACTGTCATAATAGCCTCTAGTGTCACAAAATCTAAAAATAATCGAACGGTTAATTAGAACAGAATGCTATTATTATAAATGTAATAATCAATGTGTTGTACTTGCAGCAGCAGAGATATTTACTTTTTTGTTTTAATTTTTGTGTGCGACATCAATAACTTGCAACTATTTATTCATTTCTTTTTTTTCCCCTTTAATCCTACCATGGCAATCTCATTGAGGCCCATGCCTTGCGGGGCCATATATAAAAGCTTTGAACACATATGCTCCTATCATAATGGACAAAATGTCACATTAAAGAGGAGCTCTAACCAGCTTCTCTTATGAAGCTTGGCTCCAGACCCAGTTACGCCGGAGCAGAAGCATATTGACCCAAAGTGACAAGAAACATGATGTCATGCAATTGCTTTCAGCTTCTACTGAATGCTGGCCCTTTTCGTCTATTGCTGTGCTCTGTTTTCAATAGAGTATAATACAGTTTAGATAAAATAAAGACTTTAAATCAGCTGAAGTTAATGGGGCCAATAGTAGTTGGCTCAATAGCCGAGCTTAGGGCCTTGATTTTGATCTTGCAGCTTGCCACTCTGCGTGCAGCACTAACCTTTTGACCCCTGGCAGATGTCCACAATGATTCTCCTTTTGTGTCCCGGGCCCCCCCCCCCCCCCCTCCTCCTCCTGTTACATCACTGCTGCACCCCCCCTCCCACGAGCAGCTGCCGTCCCCATCCATTTTTAACGGCCATTACTTGCAGATAAATTGCTCCCTTCAGATGCGATGGAGGCAGGGCTGTCGCATCGCTGCATGCAGCAAAAACAGGCACACGTGTGTTAATGTGTTGAGTGCATGTCAAGTGAGACAAATTACCTGGATGGCTGCCGTTGTTTGGCGTCTAAATGATCTGGACTCTGTGTGTTTTTCTTTTAAATGAGTCAATTATAAAACTGCTGAAAGGTTTGCTCCATTTTTTTTCTTCACCGTCTTTACTGATACCAGCCAAACGGTTCCGTTGCTGTATAACGTTTGTGAGAAACCTCATTTATGTTTGTCTTTCTCTCACTCTGTTAGGCTGCTGGAAACCGATGACCCACAGGAGCCTACGGGTAAGATGAACCCTCCACTTTCACTGCACTCAGATGCTCTATTGTTCCACACGCTGCTTTCTCATTCAACTGTTGCCTATTAGTCAGTCTGAAAGCAACACTGAGCTCACTGCTGATGTCAGATCAGCTTATTGGCGCTGGCATTTTAACAACCTTCCAGTCAGGAGGGGAGGAACGAACTGTTACCCCTGATGATGGGTGTATTTTGCAATTAGAAATATGAAAGGGTAAATTCTGCCATTTAGCTTCTAACATTCTATCAAACACTCTTTTCTTGTGTCTGAATGAGTGAATATATACTAGTCCTAGCTTGTTTTCCTGTTATTTATAATATACAGTTATGCAGTACATTTGTTTAGTTCTGCATTGTTTACATCGTAATTTTTGAGCCCGCTGCCATGCGGAGATGATTTAGTTGGACCGCTGACAGCCATCGCTTCTAATCATCTGTCTGAGCTCATAGCACGGCTTTGACTCGCTTTAATTCTCCCAACGTGTCCAATTTGTAACCTTGTGATGTCGAACAATGCGGCTCTCTGACTGAAACCCTGTACCAGCAGAAACTAAATTTTAAATGGATTATGCTGTGTTCAGACCAAACGCTTTTTGAGCATCAAGGGCATCATGCAAAGTCTATGGTGGACGCGCCTCAAGGGGCTTTGAGACGTCTAGCATCTTGCGCTGCACGTTTTGAAGCTTTTGCGCGTCTCGTGCTATGCGTTTGGTTTGACGCCCGTTAAGCGTTTCTAGGGCCGCCGACACAAGAGTTGAAAAATCTGAACTTTTGCAGCTGGACGAGGGGCGTCAACCAATCAGAGAGACTCTGAGAGAGACTATGTGATCTAGTGGGGGATTCTCCGGCAGGAAAAAATATTTTTATTATCACTGATAAATGTCCTGAACGATGCCCACTAACCTGAGGCAGATGGACAGACGCTCGTCAGCTGAAACGGGGCGCCTGTAGTCGTCCTGGCGAGAGATGCGGGCACCGATGCCGGTCAGCAGGTTGTCAAACTGGGGTGTGACGTAAATGGTGCTGAAGGCGACCCTCGTCAGCATGCAGCTCCTGCAGCAGGTGGTGAAACTCACCAAACTCAAAACGCCTCTGAGTTATTTGTGAACTGAGACACGGCCCAGATTATATTATATTATATATAAAGCCAGGCCGCTCATGATTTCATACGCAATTTTCCAAAGAGTCCCGCAAAGGAAAAGAACAGGGTAGCTCCTCCCTACAGGAGTCACTATGTCAGAGCGTTGAGGCTCTAGACAACGTGTGTGACTTTTATGAGCACAAGTTGAGGTGTTGGATACCTTTTGGACACTGCAAAGGCGTTTGGTCTGAACGCAGCATTAGAGTAGACTTTGGGTCCATTGCTGATGCGGCATAAACAGGTGGGGGAGGGGCACTTTGTGCTTCCTGCAACCAGTAAAAAAAAAAGTCCACACTGTCTCAGGCATCTTAGCTTAAATCTTGGAGATGCCGGCTGAGGCTTGAAACCAGAATCTGTCTGATGCATTCGTGTGATGCATTTGACGTTTTTAACCCTCCTATCGTCCTTGGGGTCAATTTGACCCCATTCAATGTTTATCATTCAAAAAATAGTAGTTAACTTTTTTTTTTTTGCTTCATATTTCATGACTTTTCCTAATTTGATGGGGACAACTGGTAAAGCATAAAACTTTTGTGATGTTATTTTTTGAATGTGCTGAACACATATTACACGCATTGGTTGTCCTCTGGGGTCAATTTGACCCCAAGCTGTTTTAGCTGCTAAAACTTGTCAGTGACCTAACATGACCACACCTGCAGGCACAGAGTTGATACATTTTAGTTGATACATTTGAACTGAGACATCTGGGGATCTGTGTGACCTTCTGAACTCACACCTGCCAAAGTAGAACTGATTTTTCCCGCCTTGTGAAGGGCGGGTTATGCCTACAACGCCATTGGTAGTTCATGCCAAATCAGGGAGGAGCAAACATAAGCTTGCACTACAGTCCTCTATCCAAATCATTCCTCACTGTGCTCTGAGTATACTGCAATCTGCACACTCTCTCTTTGAAAATGTCTTCTGGAAAAAGGCTTACTGTCAAAGAGGTTTTGGAGCTGCTCTTTGACAGTGAAAGTGACTTAGAGGAGACTGTCTCTGAGACTGAGGATTGTGTTGAGGAGGACCCTGATTTTGAGGAATTCTCATCTGATGAGAATGAGAGTGTTGACCCTCCTGTTGTCCCTCAACCACCAGCAGACACAATTTCTTCCAAAAATGGAAAAATAATTTGGTCCCTTTCCCCACTGAAACAGCAGGGTAGACATAGCGCAAGTAATATAATCAAAATGGTTCCAGGACCCACCAGATATGCAGTCAGCCATGTTGATGACATCAAGTCATCATTCGAGCTCTTCATAACGCCATCAATCAAAAATATTGTGCTTGGGATGACAAATTTAGAGGGAAAGCGTGTTTATGGGGACAGTTGGAAAGACTTGGATATAGTTGACTTGGAAGCCTACATTGGCTTGCTAATTTTGGCAGGAGTTTATAAGTCAAAAGGTGAAGCAACAGCAAGTCTTTGGAATGCTGAGACTGGAAGGGCAATATTTCCAGCCACCATGTCTCTGAAGGCATTCCACATTTTGTCTCGTGTCATACGCTTTGATGACAAACAAACAAGGCAGGGCCGTCGAGAACGTGACAAACTTGCTGCGGTAAGGGATGTGTGGGACAAGTGGGTGCAGCGTTTACCCCTGCTTTATAATCCAGGCGCTCACGTGACTGTCGATGAGTGCCTGGTTGCGTTTCGTGGGCGCTGCCCATTCAGACAGTATATGCCTAGCAAACCTGCTAAATATGGCATCAAAATATGGGCAGCATGTGATGCACAGTCCAGCTTTGCCTGGAACATGCAGGTGTACATGGGCAAATCTCCTGGCGAAGCACCAGAAAAAAATCAGGGCACAAGGGTTGTGCTTGATATGGCTGAAGGACTGCATGGGCATAATATTACATGTGATAATTTTTTCACGTCTTACGCCCTGGGTGAGGAACTGCTCAAAAGGCAGGTTACGATGTTGGGGACGGTGAGAAAGAACAAGCCAGAGCTTCCCTCTGAACTCCTTGCTGTCAAGAGCAGGAAGGTAACATCTTCCATGTTTGCCTTCACTGAGAAAGCAACTCTGGTCTCCTACTGTCCCAAGAAAGGGAAAAATGTCCTGCTGCTCAGCACCATGCATAAAGATGCTGCCCTGAGCAGCAGAGAAGACAAAAAGCCACAAATGGTGCTGGACTACAATGAAACAAAGGGAGGGGTGGACAATCTAGACAAGGTCACAGCCACATACAGCTGTCGACGCATGACTTCCCGTTGGCCCCTTGTCATCTTCTTCCACATCATTGATGTGAGTGCATATAATGCGTTCGTAATTTGGTGTGAGATAAACAAAGGCTGGAATAGGGGAAAACTCAGCCGAAGGAGGCTTTTCCTGGAGGAGCTTGGCAATGCACTGGTCAGGCCTCAAATTGAGAGAAGACAGAGCCTTCCAAGAGCATCACCAGTTGCTGCAGCTATTGTGAGGGACATACAGAGGGAGAAAAACACCCCAACTCCTCCAGTGGCACAAACTGCAGGCAAGAAACGTGGCAGGTGTCAGGTCTGTCCCACCCGAAACGACTGCAAGACCAGCATGACCTGTTCAAAATGCGAAAAGTATGTCTGCAAGGAGCATGCACACACACTCTGCACATCCTGTGTACAGTAGTGCAGACTAAAAGCTTGGCTACTGTGGCATGAACTGTTCCACGTTTTAGCTACTGACATTATCACACTGTTCAAAATGGGTGGATTTTCAAATTGTTTCTCTCTAAAAACTGTTCCATGTTCTAACTACTACATGACATGTTCTCATTATCCATTTTCTGTCACACAAATGAAAAAAAAACAAAAAAAAACACAAAAAACCCCCCAGAAAAAACAACCCAAAAAATCATAAAAAAACAAAAACAAACAAAAAAAAACTCTATAACTCTGCCACTGCCGGTCCCAAGCCCGGATAACAAAAGAGGAGGGGTGAGTAAGATCCTACAGTAACTAGCAACAAATATATTACAACAAAATAGATAAAAATAAGTAAATAAATATGTTTATGAGAGGAAAGGGGGAGTCACCAACATTAATCAATATGGTTCATTTGGTGAGAGTCATGAATGTGCTCAAAACCTGTAAATTTGAGAAGATTTGTATAAAAAAATCAAAATAAACTCATTTTCATTTAAAGGTTTGGCCTGATGGTGGCGCTAGAGGTAAGGTCAACTCACTGATTTTGAAGGGGTTATTTATGTATTCAACAAATAAACAAAGTGCCTGTCACAAAAACTTGGTCAACAATATTCTGTAAATCATTTTCTGGAGGTAAATATCCCTGGGGTCAAATTGACCCCAAGGACCAAATTTGTTACTATATTTGAGGACGATAGGAGGGTTAAAATCAAAGCATTGGAAAGAAATAAAATGTTTGAATTTGGGCTGAAATTCTGATATTTAAGTTGTGCTTGGAACTGTTCTCAAACATTGTGGGTAAATGATGTAACAGACAATTAAGGTGTTTTTTTTCATTGTCTGTATATTTATATTGATGAAGGAACTAATTGGCATTACAGTCAAACTTTTGACCTGGCAGTTTCCTATGGTCACTCGTGTTACCCCGTTTATTCTGCCGGTTCAGTGTTGAATTCCTATCCAGGCCCAATACTGCTAAACTATAACCAGAAAAGCTTTTGTAGCCCTCATAGTTTGTAACTATTGTTAGTTCTGACTTTTGTTGATGTCGGGAGGACGTCACCTCTGCTCCTTGTCTTATTAAACTGATTTAAAGTGCTGCCCTGTTCTCAGAGCTTTATATTTGCTTATATTTTCTGCTCCAGATCAAAGGTCCTTCCAATAATCTCTCCAGAGCTCTAAGAGGGCCGTCTTGAAGGACAGATGCAAACACTTACCGAACAGTCTGTTAATCTTAGTGGGAGTTTTTTCCATTTCTTTCGTTTTCTCCTCTCTCTCCCCCTCCAGCTTTGGCCTTGAATCACTGATGATCTAAAAGAAAAATACTGGACTGAAGTCAAAACTATGAGTGCAGTTTGAGTGGAGTCACCAGTCTGCAATGCTTAATGTTTCCTCAATTGAAGTAAATCATGCTAAGCCCTAAACAGCAGGGGAACTTGGAAACATAAATCATAACGTGGAGGCTTTTCTTTTTCTTTTATTTGAAACACTCCATTTTTCAGACACAGGGCATTATTTTGGTTAAAAAAAAGAGATTGTCAAAGAAGTGGGAGAAGATTTAAAGACAGAGAGTGGATGGAATTGTGTCAAATTAGGAAATTGATGTAGTGTTTGAATATTGTTAAATTTAATGGATTCCTGATGTTCGTATTATATGATGATAATCTCAGTACTGGATTTCATCAAGTAGCTCACATGAGACCTAATTCTACTTTCCCCCTGTACAGATGTTTGAACACAAAGCAAATGTGTTCCTTTGCATGGAAAAATCTGCTATTGTTATTTTTATAAAGGCGTGCTGAGCCCTCGGTGACTCTAGAAACCAAACATGAGGCCATTTTTCCATTTAACCCCCCTGAACTGAAGACGCTGAAGTTAACTATGTTGCCGACGTTATCTCTTGTGTGAACAATATATCCACAAACATTTCTCTGTGCAGATCATTCTGTGCACAGTGCAGCCTTTTAATGGCAGACCAGTTTGAAAAGGCTATGTGAATATGTTAGAGCGTTCATGCTTTTAAATATTTATGAGCTACTTGGCACACATGTCTTTTAGATATTTTTCTTGCATCTGGCCTCCACTAATAATCATCAACCAGAATTTAAAAATCATCTCAACCTTTTACACTAACTTATCTCGCGTTACACCAGCAGGGTGGCGTTGCTTTAGCATTCTAATTCTCATTGTACTCAACATAAACTTAGTGTGTCTTTGTTTTATCTTTTTTAGCTGATGAGGAGTCTGCAGATTCAGCAAGAGAACGGTCTTATTTTAAGGTAAGTGTCCAACCAGCCATCCATAGTCTGACTCCCAGTCCATCACAGGGCAAACAACTATGCATGCACGCACTCACGCCTACGGGCACTTTGGAGTAACCAACTCCCCTAACAGTCAGGTGATTGGGCTGAGGGAGGAAGCCGGAGTACCCTAAAGGCCCGTTTACACTACACTTTTTTAACCAAGCCGAGACCAGTCCGAGCTCGGTAACCGAGATAACTCTTGTGTGTAAACGGTCAGCAGACTAAACTGGACCGCGCTAACTGCAGACCAGTTCCTTAGCAGGTCTCGGCCTGGTTTTTTTTCTGGCCCGGTTTTCTGATAAAGAGCGCATGAGCAGACCGCGTCATCCCCTTACAGTCAGCTGACTGTCCGCGGGTTTTCCGGCGTGTCTGGCTGCACGTCCCGATTCACACTCCATTCAGACAAATTTCAGACATTCATAATAATACTAGCTTCCTTACCGTGCCACACGGTTTCCAGAGATGATTCTGCTTAGCAGTGTGATAAACCTCAGCGTCTGTTGTTGTTTCCTGCATCTGTAAATCCTTATTAGACGTTCGTTTGTCTCATCCACTTCCCAAAAAGCCAACTTTCTCAAGTAAATTCACCAATGGTTGCCTTCTTCCCCTGACTCTCCGCAAACACCGAAATATCACAATATTAAGCATAACGAAAGTTACTGCTGTAACTACGGTTCTATGAATCCCGGATGACCGCCAGAGGCGGTGCTTTAAGCACTGAATGATCATTCTTGCGCATGCGCAGGTCGAGTACTAATGACAACAAAGTCACCTGTGACCTGCCGGGGACCCACGTGACTCTATATAGTCACGTGGCACCCGGCGTTCAATCCCTCAATCTTCTCGTGAAAAGCAGAGATTCCGAGGGACCAAGCACTCTGGCGGTCATCCGGGATTCATAGAACCGTAGTTACAGCAGTAACTTTCGTTCTATTTCATCCCTACTGACCGCCAGAGGCGGTGCTTTAAGCACTGGATGACTTATGTCAACAAGGTCACGAGGAATCAGCAATATTCACCTAACGTGTTGTAGATGTATGCTGCTCCAGAATTCTTTGAAGGGGATGAGGCGCAGCCACATTCACCCTGTAAAACCGAGTAAAGGTACTCTGTGATTTCCAGGAGGCCGCACGGCATATAACATCCAACGGCACCCCAGTCATGGCAGCAAACGATGTCGACATGCCCCTTGTAGAGTGGCACTTCACTCCTGTCGGCAGAGGCTGGTCCTGCAAGGCATAAGCCTTGGAGATCAAATCCACAACCCAGTGTGCCAGTCGCTGCTTAGAAAGTGCCTGACCTTTCCGTGAGCCGGCGTAGCAAACAAAAAGGCTATTTGTCTTTCGAAAGGATGCCGTGACATTGATATATGCCTCAAGGGCACGAACAGGGCACAGTGGTTCGGAGGGGCATCCCGTATCAAACCGAGCAAGATGGAGTGGCTGGTTACCGTCCGCCCCCAGTGACACCTTAGGAATGAACGCTGCGTCAGGCCACAGTGTGACACCTGACCCATCAGGATTCCACCGGCAGCAGGGCTCGGCCACCGAGAGAGCCTGCAATTCACCCACACGCTTTGCTGAAACCATCGCCAAAAGGAACGCTGTCTTCAGTGAGAGCCATTTGAGGTCTGCTGATGCCAGGGGCTCAAATGGGTGGGATCGAAGAGCTTCAAGCACCAGAGAAAGGTCCCATGCCGGTGCCACAGGGCGGTTGGGTGGATGCAAACGCCGAGCACCTCTCATAAACAGCACAACGTCCTTGTCTCGGCCCACTGTGCAACCATTCAGCCCGACATGCCGACAGGAAATGGCAGCTACATATACTTTTAAGGTAGATGGAGACCGCCCCTGATCCAGCAATTCCTGCAGGAAGGTCAGTATGTCAGAGACTGAACACTGCACCGGGTCCTGCCCTTTATTACGGCACCAGGTTGCAAAGAGAGCCCACTTGTTATCATAGACAGCTCGTGTGGATGGCGCCCATGCATTAGCCATTGTATGCCCTACTGACCCAGTGTATCTCGAGAAAGTGGACCCCGGCCTTGCAGGGGCCAAATCCAGAGCTGGAGCCGGTCTGGTTTGGGGTGCAAAATCTGACCCCCCAGCTGGGAGAGGAGATCCGTTCTGCAGGGGAGACGCATTGGCGAGCCGGAGCTGAGCTCGTGCAGTAGAGGAAACCAAGTCCTCGCTGGCCAGAAGGGTGCTACCAGCAGAACCCTGTGCCCTTCCTGGCGTACCCTTAGGAGAGTCTGAAAAAGCAGACTGAACGGTGGAAAGGCGTAAAGGAGGGTCCGGGGCCAGTCGTGTGCCAGCGCATCGTGGCCCAGAGGGCTGCTGTCGTCCAAGGAGAACCACAGGGGGCAGTGAAATGCGTCCCTTGAGGCAAAGAGGTCCACGTCCGCCCTGCCGAAGACCTTCCAGATGTCCTTCACTACCTCTTGGTGAAGCTTCCACTCTCCTGGAAGCGGCTTCTGGCGGGATAGAAAATCTGCTGGCACATTCTCTGGCCCGGGGATGTAGGCTGCTCTGAGGCTGGCCAAGTATGGAGCTGCCCAGGTTAGCAGCTGTTGAGTCAAACAACAGTTTCCTTGACCTGGTACCCCCTTGGTGGTTGATGTGAAAAACCACAGCAGTGTTGTCTGACCTCACTAGCACATGCTTTCCCTGCAAGCCTGGGAGAAAGCTCTGAAGAGCCAGAAGTACAGCCTGCAATTCCAGGACATTGATGTGTTCCCTGCACTGCCGCTGGGACCATGTCCCTTGTGCCATTTGGCCCCGCCAGGTTGCACCCCAGCCCGTGGAGGATGCATCCGTAAACACAACTTCCCGACGACACGGGAGGGAGCCGAGCGGAACCCCTGTCGTCATAAACGCCCTGACCCTCCACTGGGACAGAGACTGAAGACACTGAGGCCCCACCCGAAGTCGTCTGAGACGATGAGTGTTCCGTGTGGAGTCCAGACCGAAGCTGTTCAACCACATCTGGAGGGGCCGCAATGACAGCAGTCCCAAGGGCACTACGGCGGATGCGGCTGTGAGCATGCCCAAAAGGCGAAGATACCGCACAAGAGGTGGTGCCATGCCACGCCTGAATTCCGGAAGGATGCTCAATACGCTGTTCACCCGCTGGGGTGACGGGCAAGCGGTCATCGACACAGAATCCATGGCAATGCCCAGGAAGACAGTCTGCTGTGAGGGAGTCAGACTGCTTTTCTCCATGTTTACCTGCAAGCCCAAACATCCCACATGATGGAGCACTAACCGGGTATCTCGGACTGCCTGGTTCCGTGTCGCGGCACAAATGAGCCAGTCGTCCAGGTAAGGGAGGATTCTTATTCCTTGTGCCTGCAGAGGAGAGAGGGCCGCTGCGACACATCGGGTGAACACCCTGGGAGACAGCGAAAGTCCGAACGGGAGGACCTTGAACTGGAAGTGCCTCCCCTGAAAGGCAAAACGAAGAAACCGCCAATGTGGCGGAGCGATTGGAACATGAAAATAGGCATCCTTGAGATCTATTGAAGTGAACCAATCGCCCGGGGAAATTGCCTGCAACACTTCCCTGATGGTCAGCATATGAAAAGGCATGACCTTCAGGTACGCATTCAGGCCTCTGAGGTCCAAGACTGGACGCAGGCCCCCCGTCTTCTTCTGAACCAGAAAATATATTGAATAAAAGCCCCCTGGATCCCGCAGGGGGTCCACAGGCACTATAGCGCCCTTGGCCAGCAAGGTGCAGATTTCCTGGTTTAGTGCCTGTGCCTTCACCGGGTCGCGGATCACAGTCATCCTGACCCGGCCAGGGACGGGTGGCCTGCGGCGGAATTGAACACGGTACCCCCTGGACAGTGTGGACAACACCCACAAATCTGGGGTGTGGGCAGCCCAGAAGCCGAGCTGTCCTGGGGTAAAACAACCGACCGCAGGCCCTAAGGCGTCATCTGCGGGCCCCCCGGCCCCTTGAAGGCTTGGGAGGACGCCGACCAGACTGCGTGGCTCGAAAGGAATGAGATGGCCTTGCCCCAGCTTGGCCTTGAGCCTGGTTTCCGTGACCTGGGGCAGGCCTTTGGACCGATGTCTGGGCTGGTACCAGCCCCTGTGGCTCAAGGGAAAGAGATGGACGTGAAGGCCTCCGCGAAGGACCCGCAGCTGCCAAAGTGCGGACAGGTTGGCGATCACGTCTTTGAAGGCCTGCCAGCTGCTGCCTTGTTCTAGAGGCCTGAGCTGTACGGTCCAATGCCTCCAGTGCTGCAGAGCCAAAAAGTTCCCCCGGAACGACAGGCAGGGCCCGAAGGGTTCTCCTACAAGGATCAGTAAGAGGCGACTGCGCCAACCAGACCTGGCGGCGAGCATGAACTAGCGTGGACAGTGTGCGTCCAAGCTCTCTAGTCATGAGAGCAAAGGCCTGCAGAGATGCATCAACCAGGCCTTGCGTGGCGTGGTCCAGTGGAACAGACTCCAGTGAGGAAGACAGGGCCAACATAAGATGGGAGAGAGAGTTCCCAATCCGGCCCATGCGGGCCCCAGAGTCATAGGCCTTGCAGAGAAGGTCGTCAGTAATGCGACACTGAGGGCGCGGACAACGCGCATTGGGCCGCAACACCTCATCAGGTGGGACAATAAGAGAGGCAATGCCAGGTTCCACCGCTGGCATCTGCCCCAAGCCAACCCTGGGTGCCTCCTGCATAGCTGCCAGGACCCTGCCATCTGTTGTCAGACGTGAAAGCGCCTTGGTGTCTGACCAGCAAGCATGCAGCTCCCGTATATACTCCCCAGAGGGAGGAACCACAAAGGCAGTCTCTGATCTACTGCGCTTAAAGAAGGCGCTGGAAGCTGCAGGCTGGGTCTGAGGAACATCAATATTTAAACGGGCAAGTGCCGTTCGGATGGCGGCTGTCACAGACTCCCCCGCATCCTCCTGGGAGGCAATGGAATCAGACCCGGAGGCCCCGGAGCCCAGCTCCTGGAGGTCCTCACAGAAGTGGGTGCCAGAGGCCGCCACAGAAATAGCATCATCATCATCCATGACTGACACTTCATCCTGCTGGGGAGGGAGAGCTGCGCTGCCATCACCCCCAGCCTGAAAGGACTGGAGAAGGGCCTTCATTTCGGCCAGCTCCGAGGTGAGATGATCCACTCTTGTGGACAATCTCCCTGCATCAGTCTGTCTGGCTCGTTTTGGCGGCACCAAAGGTGCAGCCACAGTTGGCCGTTTGCACATCGCCTTTCCTGGCGGCAACAGACTATGCGGCGCAGCGCCCGCCCAGTCGGTAGGCTGCTGCAGCGCAGCCAACCGACTCAGTCTGACCGACCGGGGCATGACGGAGCAGTTAGGGCAGGCGTTATCCGACAGCGCCTCCCGGAGATGTTCCACACCAAGACAGGAGGGACACAAATCATGCCCGTCGTCGGGCTGAAGCGGAGCCAGACAGGTCGAGCAACACAAATTTTCCAGCATCATAATGCTAAAGGCGTGATCAGCCCGCCACCAACAAGAAGTCACCACGAGCAGGAAACGCCACCGGCGACTCTGTTGTAGGAAAACTCCCTTAGAGGTTTCGAACACAGCGTGAGCAGAAACGCCACCAGCGAGTCCGCTTGTTAACTAAGGATGAACTCAACACGAGCAGAAAACGCCACTGGTGAGTCAAATAAAATAACTTATAGTGGACTCAACGCGAGCAGAAAACGCTACTGGTGAGTCAGATAAACAAACTTATAGTAAACTCAACGCGAGCAGAAAACGCTACTGGTGAGTCAGATAAACAAACTTATAGTGAACTCAACGCGAGCAGAAAACGCTACTGGTGAGTCAGATAAACAAACTTATAGTAAACTCAACGCGAGCAGAAAACGCTACTGGTGAGTCAGATAAACAAACTTATAGTGAACTCAACGCGAGCAGAAAACGCTACAGGTGAGTCAGATAAACAAACTTATAGTGAACTCAACGCGAGCAGAAAACGCTACTGCTGAGTCAGATAAACAAACTTATAGTGAACTCAACGCGAGCAGAAAACGCTACTGGTGAGTCAAATAAACAAACTTATAGTGAACTCAAAGCGAGCAGAAAACGCTACTGGTGAGTCAGATAAACAAACTTATAGAGAACTCAACGCGAGCAGCAACGCTACTGGTGAGTAAAAAGAACCACAAAATTACCGTGGTAACTCAGCGCGAGCAGTAAACTACTGCTGAGAAAAGAACAAAACTTACCAGTTCATGTCGCGGCGACCGCAAATCTGGTAAAGTGAAAGCAGCTTGTGCAGCCCCTGGAGGGCGAAACTTACCCGCAGCTCCGACCAAACCCGGTCACGGGGCTACCAGCAACAAGCAGCTAGATTTAGCACGTGCTAAACACAGAAGCAGTCAGCTTCACACGACCATACCTGCGCGCGAGAAGAACGAAGGGATTGAACGCCGGGTGCCACGTGACTATATAGAGTCACGTGGGTCCCCGGCAGGTCACAGGTGACTTTGTTGTCATTAGTACTCGACCTGCGCATGCGCAAGAATGATCATTCAGTGCTTAAAGCACCGCCTCTGGCGGTCAGTAGGGATGAAATAGAACTTCCTGAATGTTACGGGCGCCGCTGTTTTGTTTTGCTGGATCCGCCTTCAATCTCAGAGAGCGGTAGTACCGCAGATCGCCACTAGGAGGCGAGGAGCAACCAAGGAACCGAGATAAGCTTTGTGTGTATACGGGTCGGCTTGTCTTGGGTAACTGATCCAAGCTCGGACTGGTCTCGGCATGGCTCTGTTTTTAGGTGTAGTGTAAATGGGCCTTAAGTCAGCCCACATCTGCACGGGTAGATCAGCTGATTATTCCGCCCTGGATTACAAAGCTGGATATGAAATAAATATAACAAATATACGTAGTTTGATAATAAAGTAATCATTTTAGTGCAAACTTTTCAGAGAAAAAAACAGTGACTAGATTAAACACAGCTTAAGTCACTTTTTCACCTCATTCAATGTGTGTGCCTCTGATTACTATGTTTTTGGTTCAATTTGATGTACATAGCGTGAAATAAACCATATGTTAACATTACTTAATGAAATAATGTATGAATTTTTATACATTGCCTGAATCCAATGACATTTTAATGACCGCGACAGCTCACATCTTTCTAAGCTGTCTTTTATTGCCAGCATTTAACTACAAAAATCTCCAAAGCCATCGAGCTGATGTTATAAATTCAAGTTTGAGAAAAAAAAAAACTGAACTCACAGATTTGTAGGTGATGTCACAGCCTGTGTCTCTGTGTAGTTCTTTCCATTTCACTTGCTGCTTTACTCCTAGACTTTTCCAGAGCAGCTGTTGCACACTTCAACTCTTCTCTGGAAGTTTAGCTCCATTAATAACCAACTGAGCCATTTCTTAGCACACCGAACGCTCTTGCACCTGGTTGCAAACCTGGCCAAATTCATGACTTCAGCTCTGTGGAGATTTTAAAGCATTTGTGGGAAGTGTGTTTTTTTTTTTTTTTTCTGCTAAAAGATGATCTATGGAACAAAATCTGAAAATGTCCCAAATCCTAGGGGAGATCTGCATGTGAGCTTAAAAATGAACTGTGAACACATATCTGGTTTTCCCAGGCTGCTTAGGTTTCAGAAGTGGTTTGGTTTCATGATGTTTGATGTAAATAGCTGTTCTAATTTGGCATTTGCAGACCAGCAGCAGATCTAGACTTGGCCAAGTAAACCCAGATGGTGGCAAGTTGCTCCAACAAACAAACTTTGTGGGAAAACAGGTTCCCGTAGTACTATCAATGCTCCATCCATGCTTTTTTCAAACAGTCTCTGTTATTGTGAAGCGTCTCATTTGATGGGTATCTGTGTTGAAAGTTGCCATTTGTCTGTCTTCACTTCCTCTGGTCGTTTATGTCTCCTCCACGTTTCCACCAGTCAACGATTAAATCAGAGTAGACGGCATCGGCGAGGTTCCCATTCATCAGCTTTTTATGGAGAGACAAACAAATTTGCATAGACTTCTGGAAGTAAGAATTAACCCCCCCCCTGTAATTAGATTCTCCTCACCTTTTTCAGTTATTAAATCTGTTTTGGAGAGGACCGTAAACCCTGCCGGGCGGAAAACAACTCCCCCTCTCAAGGATCAGTGGGCAGCATTTAGTTAGTAAGAGGCTTCTCTAATTTGGGGTATTTACACAATTTTAGGTATTTTCTTCACAGCTGGAGACCCACTTATCCCCACCAGGTCCCACCAGGGGTTTGCTAAAGTGTTTACTCGCACAGCTGCAAGCATCACTCTCGGTGTGTGAAAAAGACTCGCTGGTAGACCCAGAAAGACAGAACAACTACAGACCCTGTCTGTTTAATGAGCGGATGGAACCCTTTTTAAAAGAATTATGCTGATCATTTTTAAATGGTTGAAAAGAAGTCTTCTGCACAGAAAATGCTACAAAATTTGACTTTGATAAAATAATCTGATATGATTAGTAAAAACCGGCTACGAAACACACATTTACACATTTTAATCTAATTGCAAATCTAAAAAAAAAACACTATCCTCATTCCATTCTAATGTGGAATAGAAGCCTAAAGTGTCAGCTTGAAAACCAGCGACCTAACACTTTAAATTGAATCTATTTAAAATATTTAAATAATAAATAAAAAGAAACACAACCAACCCTAACATGGGGTTGGTTGATCCCATGTTATCTCAAAGAAAGAAGAAAAGAAAAAAAAAATTAATAATACATTTTACTTGACGCAACCTTGATTATGCCATTAAATGACTTAATTAATGAATATATACCAAAAAGCCATTGGTATAACAAGAGTATTAAGAACAATACAGCAGAACTGGAATAGCCAAAGCTCTGGTTTTTCATCTTACTTCCTGACAGATATAACATGGCTTCCCAGGTGTGCCATCATTTATTTTTTTGCTCAGGATGCACTGCCTTGTCTATTTACGACGGCTGTTTTAAAATGGCTCAGGTTACACAAAATAGACAATTTTATCTTCGTCTGAAGACGACTGTATATTTTTATGCAAGTTTTCTAACGTCCAACAGTAGAGAAGCCAAAATAGACATACTCTCTGTACTCGCTGATAACTGAATGGTTTCTGATACGTCCTGCAGGCTGCAAATCACCAGGTTTCCTCTCCAGGAACTTCAGGTGAATTTATTGTATTGCAGTAACTTCTAAGATAGACACCAAGCTAAAATTTCAAACTGGATACTGATTCTGGGAATCCCATTTTCGATTTAGTTGTAGCCTGGACAAAAACACAAAACTATCCCATCCATAGCTTTTGATTTACACTTATAAAACATAACAAATTTTTAATTTGCATAAAATTCTTTAGAGAAAAAAGGAAAAACTGAAGTTATATTTATATATTAAGTGGAAAACTCTTGGGTTCCCTCTCCTTAATGTCACGTGTTAAACTGTTTATATGGTCATATAACCCCTATTTTGCCAATATCACTATCGCCATGTTTTAACAGCGACCTTCAGGGAATATTTATTAAAAATGACAACAAACCCAGTTTCCATTTCATGTCTGGAGAAGAGACATGAAACAACCAAAATTGCACTAGTGTTAGGTAGAGAGGGACACAGTGTAAACACAGTGTAAGCACCAGTTTGTCTCCTTATTTATAGGTTTTCTTATGGTTTGAACCATTTTGATGATCACTTTGATTCCTAAAATGTTTAAACTGTCTCAGTAATATTTGACCTTTATGGGGAAACTCCTGCAGAAAACATTTCTGTCCCTTTTTACAAAATGATATCCAGTGGTTTAAAAAGGTTAACGCTGGGTGCACTTTGGCTTTGGTTAGATCAGAATCAACATTTGGCCACAATGAACACTGTTTTGTGTAGAGGGGGAAAAAAGAAGTGAGGAATCAGTCAGTCAGGGACAGAGGGAACATTTCATTGGCAAAGGGAACAACAGATTCCATGAAAAGGCTGGAAGTTCCTCAAGGAAACATCTCACTGCTTGTTTTAGATGAGGGGAAAAAGAGCAACTCCAAGCATTCCTCAAACACACCTCAGAGCTCACACTGATCCCAAAAAGTGCAAAGTTTAGGTATTGGTAATGGTTCCTGGACTCAGATTTAATCAGAAATCTGTAGTTCAACTGACGTTTATATAAATTACATTCTCTAATACAAGAGTCTTGTCTGACGTGCTCCTCCTCAAAAAAGGGGAAAGAGAACAAAATAAAAAGGAGTTAATCGTCACTTCCACAGCAGCCTCACTCTCTAACTTTGCAGAGGTGAGATGAACTGCAGCATACATCAGGATTACAACCTGCTATTATATAACCATAACATCTGTATTTTTTCCCCCTTTGATACGTATTCCTTGGTGTTTGTGGTAGGGTTTTATTTGCACCTCAAAACATAAATGCTGGGCAACATAAACAGCTTAAAACCCCAAAATACACGTCTGACTTACCAGAGACAGCCTGAAAGCTGAAATCTGGGATTTAAAATCGTTTACAGTGGAAACGAACCAAAAATATGGACTCTAAAGAAGTTTACCTGAGATGGCTGAAATATAATGCTTATCACCTTGCACCCTCCCCTCACAAAGCTCCACTCTATAGGTTCAGAAATGTATATATCTGATATATAAATGTCCACCTGGGTCCTATGTTTATCCTAACAGACGTACTGGAAACAGAAGAGAGATATAACGGCAGCAGAAAACTTAAGTGGTTACTGGAAAAGATCCCGGAAGTGAAAATGCAGCCTACGTCTTGCACAAACATGTTATAACTGGAGATGTACCTATCAGGTGTTTTCAGGTTTGTTTGTTTTTCTTGCAAGTCCAGGCTGCAAAATCATTTTTTTCCCCTCTAAGGACTATATGGTAAGAATTTTTTTTTTTTTTTTTTTTTGTCTCAGGACATTCTTCATTGTCTCGCCGGGAGATGTTAATTGCCGTTAGCTGCTTCCTTGTTTTAAACCCTGCTGCACATGTTCCGTTAAAATCGTAAATAAACACGAAAAGCTTTATTTACTAACAGATTGCGCAAAAACAAAGCATAAAACACCAAAATAATAGCTAATACACCAACATGACATGATAATCTTTCATAAAAACTGCGTATGCAACCAGAGTGAGCTACTGATGTATAAACAATCGAGATTTTTATTTAATTTATTTTTTTCTTGCCAATGCACCCCTTGGGTCTGCATGTACCTTTGCACTACATCCATCCTGAAAAGGGAAATTCTTTGGTAAAAGCATGAAATGATGAATATATGGTAGGGTTAGGGAAATACTTTAAAGACAAAACTTAAGGCCACTTTAATGTATTAATTTATTTTTATAGGTTTGTGAAGACTTTTCTTAGATTTATACTCAAACTAGCTCATTGTGTAAAACCACTAGCAACAAACATTTTATTTGTTTCCCCTGTTTACAAAGGCAGGGCATTCCATCTTGTATTTAGTTGTGCTCTGAATTTAGGTCAACTCTCGGACAAGGTGATTGAGAAAAAAAAAAATGTTTTTAACAATAATGTCTGTAGTTTGTTTTTACAAAATGAAGGGGAGAGGGAAAAAAATATATTTATTTGGTATAATAAACTCACAAATTTCATTTTTAAGCCATATCGCTCAGTCCTACTTGCAGAAATCAGGTCTGGGGTTTGAATCCCAGCCTAGAGTCTCTATGCATGGAGTTCTCCCGATGCGTACGCTGGTAATCTGGCTTCCTCCCAGACTCAAAATTGCCCTTAGGTAGGTGTGTGTGTGTGTGTGTGTGTGATGGTTTGCCCTGCTTGTATTTCCCTCTCTCTCAACCCTGCAAGGACAAATGGGTTTTGATGATGGATGGAACATTTTTTTTTTACAGTTGAATGCTCTAAGACCTGTCCCTTAGGATAAGTGCTTATGATTTTGTTGTGTCAATAATTTGTTCTTCACAAGTTCCCATGCCGCTGTTGAGCAACACGTTGCTGTAATTTGACCCCAGGGCAACTCTGCATGGAGAATTGCAAGGGTTAACTACCAGTCTTAAAAGCAGGGGAGGAGCCTTATTTATTCACTCACTTCCTATTTCAGGATATTCGTTACAGCTGCTGTAGGACCTTGATTTCTTCCCACAGTTTGGCCTAATCGTTACTCTCCCTCTCCTGTGCCTTTGGTAGGAAGCAGAGAGGACTGAGGATGGTAGCAGCGCCCGGCGCCGTGATGAAGGATCACAGCATCAGCTAATCAGCAGTGACAGAGGGGAACCTTCGACCAGGTGAGCGCTTCTCAGTCAGTGCAGCAGTGGGTGGACGATTTCATTTGATTTGATCAAACCTAATGAAATTTGTGAGCTGTAGGACAGACATCACTAGTAATAGAAACGACTTGGAAAGAAGTGCCTCCCACGTAACTCATGGAGAGCACACTGAATGGAGAGCAGAGGTTATTACAGATCTATTGAACGGCTTCTAAATGTCACGAACAACAAAAAGGATAAACTAGGCAGGTAAACCTGCAGAACTAGCCTGTGTGAGTCTATAAATACACACACAGTGCTTTGTACCAAACCAGGCTGAATGTCGGATTAATAGTCTGACTGTAAACAGCATTGTGCAGTATGTAACCCGAGTTTTATGAGCAGGCTAAAAATGAAACCGAGTTGATTGATTGATTGCACAAAGTTTGAATCCTAATTCACGCTGTTCAGCTTCCCGCCCAATCAGGAAACATTTGACTTCATGTTACTGTCTCCTCTTGGACTTTGTCACGGGTCCTTTTTAGGAAACCTTAGTTACACACGGGAAGATTTTCCACAGATTAAAAATAAAAAAGCTTTCAATGAGAACATAATATTGACATTTAATAGTCCTTGTTCTAGAAATGCGAAGCTTGAGATGACTACAAGGAAATGTAAGTTTATTTGTTGTTTTTGCAGCACTTGTGGGCTTTATTTAAAATATTCAGACAGGATACGGGCAGAGAGGGAAGGAGGCGACGACATGCAGCAATGTCCCGAGGTCAGGATTTGAACTAGCCTCCGTAAATAGGGCAACTGCTCGACCACTAAGTCCCACAAAGCCTCAGCATTACCATTTACAGCTCAAAAAAACTGTATTAGTAGATAAATAGAAGCTTGTGGGCCAGCTCCAATGCTTTATGTCAAAGTTTCCTTCAGGAAAGTCCTGAACTCTTAATTGCCATAGATGATTAGTGTATAATGGAGTTAAAGAAACGCTGTATGGAGTGCGTGTATAAATGTGGCTCTTAGTGTAAAGCACATTGAGTGGTCAATACAACAACAAGGGCTCTTCCCTTACCATTAACCGATTTGTCTTTTATGATTATGCTGAATCAGTGCCCCTATCAGATTAGATACAGAGACTCTTTAGAAACAGGATGTTGGTCTCATTGTCTGTCTGTATAGTTGTTTTCCCAGACTGATCTGCCTCTTTATCAGACATCAATTATTTAAAACGCCCGAATGTCTCTAAATGACGTAAAAAAAAAAAAAAAATCTTCTGAATGCAACAGAGAAGCACCGGTCAGACATTTGTGGCAGATCTCCAGTTATGATAAACTCCTACTTGCTAGTGCTAATTTGAGCTCTTCCTGATATGAGAACTATAATTAACATTCAGAACATTTTTTTCTATTCTTTCTGCTCTAAAGGCTTGTTAGTTGTATGTATGTATGTATTGGGAGGAGACGACATTACCTTGTGTGTCTCTGTAAAATAGTTTCACTGTTTTAAAGGGGACATGTCATGCTTTTCAGTTCTTCCTTTTCACATTGAGATCATTCAGTTGGGATGTGTATAAAGTGGAACTGCAATGCTTTGGTCGGAGTTCCCCACTTTCCACCTTTTTCTCCCTGTTCTTAGGCGCGTCTGAGAGCAAATCGTTTTGGTGCTGTCACTTTTAATCTAAAGGATTGCATTAATGCCCCGCCCCCCCCTCCAGGTCAGTGTGTAGCGTGCTGGGGGACGGTATAATGAACACCCAAAAATGATAACTCATCCACTTGTAGCTTCGGCATCCTTCCCCTGGGACTACAAAATGGCTGCAAGAAATAAAAGTGTCCGATTTGCGAACTTGGTAAGCTGGAAGTCCACGGCCTTGTTTAGTAGCACCACTCCAAATACTGTCACATAATTATTCAAAAGAAATAAACAGCTTTAAAAAAAATATGACCCAAAAGGAATATCTACGTAGTACCTGAACACACTACATTCATATTTTCTGCATTCCTAGGGACTCCAGGTACACAACAAAAGGTATTTTAAGGGCTAAAAAAGTGGATTTTGCGTGATATGTCCCCTTTAAAATAACATAATAATTACAAATTAGACTTTTGAACTTTAATGGATGTATGGTTAACCGTAAAACTCACTCTCTGTATTTATTCTCTAGAACAGAGTTCTTCAGCCCCGGTCCTCAGGACCCACTATCCTGCATGTTTTTAGGCGTTTCGATGCCTCCACACACCTGAGCTAATTAAGTGTGTGATTAACAGGCCTCTGCAGCGACACATCTAAAACATGTGGGACAGTGGGTTCTGAGGACTAGAGAACATAGACCCATATCTGACCTCAGTGATTTGAAAAAGGCTGCCAACATTTCCAAATCCAAAACGTTGATGAAGACTGAAAAACTGAAATTAATAAAGACAGCAACTTAAAAGCTGTGTGACTGAACAGTCAGCACGTCTCTAAAACATTTCTTTTCCAGAAACCTCTTACACCTTTTGTGCTTCTGACTTCATCTTTAAACAGCTCGCTGCTACTTAAAATGGTTACCTTTAGTCGTCTACCTTCAGTAGCAACGTTCACACTGAAGGGTGTTGACGTTAGCACAACCTTCTAGCATTCAGGTATGATGCTTTCACTGACTAGAGAAGGACTGGAGTTTTTTGAACAGCAAATCAAGTTAAGAAATCATCTATTTCTGGTCACACAGAATCACTCAAATTCAGATATTCTATTCATGTTTTCCACACATTCTTTAAATGGCTTCTGCTAAGGTCTCCCTCTTGATTTTGGCTGCACATTTTTAAGACCTTTTAGAGATAATGCTTCTTATTAAAGACAAATGTTTGCCTCTTTAATGTCATGTAGATGTGTAGAATTTAGATTATAACAATTACCGTACTTGGACCTGTTAGGGTGTGACCCGCCCACCCGCTGACTGCTGGAGCTGGCCACCAGCCCCCCATGATCCTGCACAGATAAGCGGCTATAGATGATGGAAGGACAATTACTTATCTAGACCAATAAAATGATAATCAGCACAGCCAAGTTTGCCATTGCCCTAGACTCAGCAGTTCATAGCTCTGGATTCTTGCCCACTTCAGGCAGCACAAGTCTTTTCCCTCATTTTCAGAGGAATTCCCTTATTGTTGGGTTGTATTTTTGGTAAAAAGCACAAATTTATATGCTATAGTTTCTTAAAGTCTTACAATTTTACATTTGTGTAGCATCCAGTCTAAACTTGAACTAGATCAGATATCTCCAACAATTTCTATACAAATTAGCATTTTATTATGCTTTATTAGGCGTGTAAATGGGATTGAAACGTTTTCAGAAAGAACTGAATGAAAGTCCAGCTGATTTAAGCCCGTTTGCTGTTGCGATGACCCGCATATCTGACAATTTGCACAGGGATTTAAATAGATATTTGAATTAATGCCCATTTTTTTTTATGTGTGGATCTTCTCAGCTGTGTGCATTTTTATTATTTCAGCCTCTCTAATGCTGATAAAGGAAAGGCAATGGAAGAGTCCACAGAGGAACTTTCCTGGAAGGAGCAGCAGGAATATGTTGCCACTACCGAGGAGAAGCAGGTTAGCTTTAATATGAAGCTCAATGTATTGTGCAGTTGAAAAGCTAAAACATACTATTTTCATACATGTAACAGTAAAGCAGTCTCTTGTGTATGGGTGGACTGTATTTGTCTTGCCTAAAATAAAATAAAAAGACCACATGCAAGCCAATTCCTAAACTGTTACACACCTTCAGGTTTGGCTGGGCTTTTTTTTTTTTTTTTTTCAGGCCTGTTGCAGTTTAGTAGCTTTTTTTTCTTTTTTGCTTTTGAAGTCAATTTGCAGTTTATAGTTCATGTTCTTAAAGTTAAGCTGCGCCATAGATGCTCACTCATTCTTTTCCATAAGCAGACATGATGTTCTTGCTTTGCTCAAATCTTAACCTGATTCCCACATGTGACGAAAATAACTGGCCACAGTTCTACTTACACACAAAAGCTCTCAGCCACGTTCTGCACTCTGGCATTTATTAAAGAAGACCACCAGGTTAGCTTTACACTGTCACACCCAGCCTGGCCTCGCAATCTGCTTCTCCCCCTTCATCGGCACGCCCTCCCAACCTTTGGCCCGTCAGTACAATGCGTGGGGATTGTTCCAGCTGCCGTTGGTTCTCCTAAGCAAAAACACACTGAGCTCACACTCTTTATACATTACTTGTGTTTTTATAGGAAGACAAAAAAATGGTGTTGCAGTTTTAAATTCCTGATCACAGCTTTAAAGTGTTTAGATATTTTTAGATGGCTCAGCCTTGCAGCTTTATTATACACATCTGTCTCCAATTATACTGTAAAATGTTTTCTATTTTTTCATAAGGGGGGGAAAAAATATTTTCTTTTTTTCAGATGTATTAAAGATTCGAAAACAGATTCTCGTTATCCCTCTACTAAAAAAATATTCTGATCTTGGATTTTTTTTTATTTTAAGTTAGAGGTCATTCACAATTATCAGCATTTTTTACACTACTTTTGGGATTTTACAAAAAGGAATACATCTTGATGTTCATGCATTTTTAAAAAGCAGATTACACATCCCAACTAAACATTTTAATATTTTAATATATGTTACATGTTTTTGATTGAGCTTTATATGAATACTTTAGACAAAGGGATTAATATTATGCCTAATATAATCATCCCTGTTCCAGGAAATATTTTTGACATCTGTAGACTTGTATAAAACGTCCCATTGCATTAAACGCACCGGTCACCTAGCAACGGCTGTTTTTGGGAAGTCGGCGTGCATGCTCACTCGTTTTCTAAGGGAACTCTATGGGACATCAAGCTGTTTTGTCTTGTTAAAATTGACCAAAATAACATGACACAATTACTCTCCTCTTGATTTTAGTTGGGACTTTTTGCAACATACAGGAAGACACTTAAACACAGGGGTACATGTTCTGAAAGCTGGCCACTGGCAATAGCCCTGAATTTTTAAATTCTGTCAACCACTTATATCAAATATTGCAACTGTATCACTAAAAAGCACCTAATCAATGCAGTCAATTGTATTTGCAATGTATCTGAATTTGCTAGTCTTTATTTCAGGATTGGGTTAATTTGCCAAGTTGGTTCATAGCAGAAGTTTGACTCCGGCTCCGCTTTGATCTCTATGAAGATGTTTTAGTACAAATATATAAAAAAAGAAATTCTACAAAAGTGGAAGACTGGATTGGATTGGTGCACATATGAATGGTAATGATCTGGGAAGGTAACAGTCTAAACAGGATGTGAGAGGTCTGCAGAGATGTTAGCCGACTCAAGAACTGCGAACCAGAAGGAAATGAAACCGTTATTGGATTTATTTCTTAGATTTTACAAAACTACACAAGAATAAACTAGGAGGCTGCACACAACAGCATGAATTAATATGGGAAGCTCTAAATGAACATTAATGAACATGTAAAAATAATACAAACACAAAAGAATGAAAAACCCAAACAGCTGGGGATTTTAAAAGGGGAAGGGTTAAATTCACACAAATGATTCCTGATCCATCAGTCCCTCTGTGGTCTAGCAGGCAACATCTGCGTCTTTAATACAGGGGACCCGAGTTTGTATCCCGGTTATGTCAGGAAGGGCATCTGGCTCAAAAATTCTGTGTGCCCCCTGGATAAGGGAGCAGCCGAATCGACTCAACATTTATCAAAAAATGCTAAAAGGAAACAAACGTGACGCTGAAGTATGTAGTAAAGAACTAGCTTGTTTACAGGAACTGAATGGAGGTAGGAAAGGATCAAATGGCAACGTGTGAGTAAGAAATAGGGCAAAGGGAGGCCTGACTCAGAGCTGCAATTGTTGAATATACAGTTAGAAGACTTGTTGAAACTCATCACTTTAAAGGGTTATTGTCCTGAGGCAAAACCATCGCAGGTTATACTAAAAGTTCAGTCGCGTCTCTTTTTTTCTTTCCCTGCTGCAGCCTGTGAGTTCCCTCTCAGACAGAGCTTCTCCCCCCAGCAACAGCAGCGATGCCTCCCCCCCTCTCAGTCCCCTCGGACAGCCCGCACCCTCCCTGCAGCGCCAAGACTCCGGGCCCCAGGGCATCAAGGGAATCCTGAAGAAAAGCCGCTCCACCAGCGTGGAGTCGGACCACAGCGAGGGCAGCGCGCCTGGGCACCTGCCTCCTCGGCAGAGCAGCGTCTCCGTGAGCCACCCTGAGAGCGAGGAGGAGGGGGACGAAGAGGAGAAGGAGGAGGATTATGAGGTGGAAGACGAGGAGGAGGAGGAGATGGGAGACGAGGAGGAGATGGAAGAAGAGGTCAACAGAGACGGCTATAAAGCGGACTCATCGCCCGATGATATCCCAGATGGCAGCAGCCGCAGAGACGAGAAGAACAGCGGCAGCAGCGGCGGCAGCAGCAGCAGCAGAGAGAGCTTCGAGGAGATGCGCAGTTTCTCGCCCGACGAGAGCCTGGAGACCACCTCCACGGTGTCGGAGGACGTCGACGAGCTGGAGAGCAGCTTGGATCAAAGTCAAGGGTCAGCGCTGAAGCAGAGGTCAGGATATACGCAAACAAGCACGCGGTGAAACACGTTCAAACTCACACCTAAATATTTCAAACTAAATGTTAGAGCTAATCGTCTAGAGCAGGGATATAATTGTCAGTGGGATTTTACCCTGAAATCTTTTCATTACCTTTTTTATTTTTCATTTGACGAAAAACAAAATTCAATAAGACACGAGCAAAAACGTCTCGATTTATTTAGAAAATATCTTCTGCCTCTGAAGTCTGTAGAGGTGTCGGTGGCAGCATCATGCTGAGGATGACGTTTTGCAGAGGTACAGGGAGCTTTGTCAGTCTATCCTGAGTTTGACATGAGTTAAATTAGCAGAACAAACCAAATATATATTAACACGAGCAGATCTTCTGAGCCGCATATGTTGCTGTTTAATGCCGTCATCTCACAGTTGGCAAACGTTCTGCATCCTGCGTAGTCAGAAACCACAGATGTTTAAATGTGTGTCTGTAACATGTTGAATTCAACTTTAACATTAAACTGTAATAAAAATCGGGTTGACATCTTTTTTTCTCAGGATGGCTGTGTTGTCTGGTGCCGACGGCGAAAAGAAAGACAGGCTAAGGAAGCCAAAGCCGTCGGACCTGATCCAAACGCCGCTGTCGGATCGCTTTAACAAGCTCCACGACGCTGAAAACGCCTGGAAGAAAAAGGTTTGTTCCACCTAGATGCTTCGTCAACCTTGGAATAAGCTTTCTTCTAACTGCAGTTGTGCAAGAATCAATTATAATATGACGTCATGAACTATGTGGTATAGTGAGATTGGTGCTCTTTGGGCATATTTTGGCATAAATTGGACAAATGTGACTTAATATTGTCAAGCCTACATTGAGGCAGCTTCTAAGACTCCAGAAGCCAAAGTAGAGATTGTTGTCGACCCACATGTGATGCATTCCTGACTAATCAACAAAGTTGCTGACGTACTGTTAATAGTGTTGTTCCTCCACAGTCTGGAAGAGCAGGACATCTGATATCCCTTTATGGTCTGGATAAGTGGAAAAAATGTGTTTCCAGACTATTTAATATCCAACTGTCTCACTATTCTGTCTGTTCGTCCTTACTTTCTTCCTTTTATTCTTCCTGCCTTCATTCTTTCCTTCCTTGTTATGCCTTCTCTTTCCTTCATTTCTTTCTTGGTTCCTTCTGTTCTTGTGTCCTTTTTGTTCTTTTTTTGTATTCTTTGTTTTCTCTTATCCGTTTCTTTTTTCCCTCATTGTGTTTTTCCTTTCTTCTGTTCCTCCTTTGTTGTTTTTCCTTGGAAAAGTCTGGAATTCTGGTCTTAGTGAAGAAATGAGGTCCCACCGATATATGGAAAGTCTTTGAGGGTCACAGCAGCTTGGTAAAGCACAGAATACAACATTTTCTTCCTCTGACATCTGCAGTCATATTTTGTGCGTTTGGCGGTATGATTTTAATCAATCAGTTTTATTTGGGTGCTTTGAATTAGTCTTGTCTTTGATGTGACAAAGCAGAAGCACATACTTCTCATTGTCTTACCCAGACTTTGATGATGAAAGCCATATTTATTGCATCGCATCGGTTTTACGATGGCACCGAGCGAACTAATAGTTTCTTTAGGAGTTGGGAGAAGTGGCAGTAATGAGCGAACCCAGCCAAGGACTGCAGCCTCTGCTTGGCTAAGTGCGGGAGTTCAGGAAGACTTGGCCGTGGACGCGTCTTTCCCTCCGCTGAATCAGCAGATTTCCTCCCGCTGCTGCCAGGGGAGCGTTCGTTTCAGAGCTCTGGGCTTGTAGCAGGTTTAATAGCGGAGATCCAGGGCTCAGCTTACCTCCCGACGCGAACAGAAACCCAGAGCTTCCATCCACTTGTAAAAACAAAAGCCCACACCAAGACCAAACACCTGAAACCCTCCAACATAATGCTGCCTTCTTTCTTCTTCTCCCTTTTCTCTCCTGTTCTCAAGGTTAGTTAAATAAATTTCTTCACAAGCCAGCTTTTGTGTTCATCTTAGAATTTCATTTCTCAGCAATATTCATATAAACGTTGAGGTGAAAAGGTTTTGCGCTACTGATCGTGGTTTAGTTGTGCATGTTTTCTTTTTGTGCAACTTGCACACCCTTCTCGGTGAAATTAAAACCTCCTGTACAGGAGAGTTTTTGGTGGGAAGGCCAACGAGGCGCTGCGTAATCTCCGTTCCAGACGTGGAGCTCACATAGATTCAACGTGGACGCAGTGAAACAGCCAGCTGTGTGTTTGTGTAGAGCATCAGCGATCCTCTTCTGGCATTTCTGGGCTGAGCTCGTGCCTCATCCAGAGATGAGCTAACCTTAGATCCACTCCAAGTCTGGAAAAAGCTGCACAACAGAATTAGGCCCTATTCCCCTGTAACCTACTGAATTATAATGTCATATTTTATTTGTGTGGTCTGTCTTGATTATCGTACATCAGCGAAAAAGCTCTGTGGGGATTTTGTGAAGTTTCCATTAATGGTGCAAAAACTGCATCTTCAATTCTTGGATGCAGGAGCGAGGGCTAAGCAGTTGTCCAGGAGGTCTTTGGATTTCTTCCTTTTATTTCTGTCTCAGATTATTGCCTGTACCTAAGTCTGCTGTTCAGATCAGAAACACTAGCTCGTGGGACCGATCCTGCGGTACCACCGATGCCATCCCTGCTCCAGCTCACACGTGTGGCGTTTTCTTTCTCTTTCGAGGGAAGGGCTTTGTTGTGAAGTTCTGGTGTTTGTCCTTTTTATCAGTTGGATCAGATGTTTGTGCTCTTTGGTTGCAGCGTGAAAGGAAGGAGAATGAAACGCGTACGGTCGAGGCTGTGAATAGGTCCAGATGTTTCCTGTTTGACCTGCAAAGCCTTTCTGTACACCCTGGTGTTGTAAAGCGATCCCTGGCTGTAAATTTGATTTAAAAGGAGGCCCGTTGTGTCATAAGGAATAAATTGGTTGTTTTATGTTTCGATGATTGATGATGACATCTTATTTTCTTGCAGAAAAGTCAGCAAGCGTGAAAAAAGCTGCTGATTTGGAACTGAGGCCCTGGTTTCTTCTTAAGATAACATTTCAAACACGTTATGTGAAGATGTCCCAATTTTTTACCTCTGACTCAACAAATCCTAGTTTAGTGTTTCTTCACCCACTCAGGAACTTTATTGCAGTCACATTGAGTTAGAAGCACTGGTGTCTGTGCTGAAAATGAGAGATTTACCAGTCACACTGCAAAAAGAACTAAAAATGAGAACAATTTTCTTGACATGAATGTATTTGCCCTTGATTTGAGCAGGTAAATAAGATTATTTGCCAATGGAACAAGTATTTTACCCCTAAAATAAGATCATTAGACATACTGCACTTGGAATAGGATGGAGATGAATTGTTTCTATTTTAAGTGCTACAATCTTATTCCATTGGCAAATTGTCCTATTTACCTGCTCAAATTAAGTAAAAATACTTTCATGTCAAGAAAAAAAATCTTATTTTTAGCTCTGTTTTTACAGTGCAGAGCCTTTGTGGCTGACTATATATCATAAAAAGAGATGCATACAGCACTGAACATTTTTTGTTCTGGTCTTTCTGCCATAAATGGTGATTAATTTTTTAATTAACATCTTGTATTACTAGCATTTCAGCCTTTGTGTGTATTCCCTCAAGAGTTTAGCCCTATTTGCATGGGACCTCAGGTATTAAATAAGTTACCCCCCTACGTCAGCTTTTTATGTACCGCGTTGGCACAGGATGGCATGGGATTTCAGCAATTTCCCTCTGGGATTATCAAAGTACTTCTGATTCTGATAACCAAAGCCTGAGATTTGCTGCAATTCACTGACGTCTGCTGCTTATTGCGCATGTGAGCCGCTGTATAATAGAAGCAGTGCCACCAGAAAAAGTTGCGGTGGGTGGAAATTCATCACTAAATGCAGACGTTTATATAGTATAGACACAGGCTCTGTATTACTGTGTGGCGGGTTGCTTACTGGGCCTGGGACCCAGGGTTTTCTAAAGATTTACATGCAGCCTCCATTCTTCACCAAAGGTAAATAAAAATGCGGCCCCAGAGGCAAACTAAAATTTGCCTATCCACGTATCTGATCCCGCCCACTTCTGTCTAAATCACAGAGATGCCTATTTGCATTGGATTAGTATTATCACAGGACGTCGGAGTTCATCAAAATATAGTAGGTAATTTGCGGGGGAATTTTTGCTTTACAAATTACTGATGTGGCGCAATCGCACGGGATTAAAAACACAGACGATCTGTCATTTTTACAAATCACATGCGGTCCCTAGCTAAAACTAATCCCATGCAAATAGGCCTTTAGATGCTTAGCTTTTACCCGAGTTATTCAAAAGCATGTCATGCAGTTTCCATGACAGGCAAGTTAAGAGTTTGCTAAAGTAAAATGGAGCACCTTGCTGCTGCCTGTTCCCCCTTTCTGTTATCTGCTGAAAAAATTGCTCTCCCTTTTGCAGCATAAATGAACTAGAGGCATCTTGCAGAAAATAGTCTCTTAAAATAGATTTTTAAGTCTCTGTGCTTCCTCTGACTCTCCAAAACCCTGTTGTTACCACAACCTTAATGCGTTCACTGATCTTAAAAAAAAATATTAAAAAAAATTCTGATAAATCAGACTTTGCTTGGCCGATATTAACTCTTTGTTTCTAAGAACCTGATTCTTAATTTGAGCTTTTCTTTTTGTCTAAGGACTATAACACATCAAAACTAAAAACAAAAGTGTACTGCACCTTCTTTGATTGAGGTAATAGTTTTGAATGCAACATAAAATTAAGGAATTACAGTATTCTCACCCTTAATCGATCAAAGTACACATCTGTAATCTTTATCGGATTTTTGATCATGTCAAAATAGGGATTTAAATACTGTATATACTAATGTTTGGCACATGCATTGATCAATAATGTCAGAATTTGTTAGCTTTGATGCATTTTAAAAAAGGGGGGATAAAAAAAATCATGTTTCAGCATTTCTTCTTTAAAGAAATCTATCTGTAAATGTTCTTTTATGTCATTCTTACTAGATCTGCAGCCTAGTTTTATACCCTCTATGTCAAAATTTCTTTAATTTGTGCACACTGTGATTTGTTATCCTCGCATCTCCACATGCATATAAACATCCCCACCCCACCCACTTTATACTAAGCAAATGACCCAGGCTTCCTGTAGCCTTCCATGTAAATTCTTGAAACCGTGATCTGCATCTTCCCCATTCTCCGCTTGTAATTTTCCTTTTTCTTTCCCCTCTTTCTTTATTTCCTACTCTGGTATTGTTCTCTTAGTTCCTCCTGTCCTCTATGGCGCCTGTCTACAGCTACAGACTCTGCTCCTTTCTTTGACTTTAGCACCTGCCTGTCTACCTTTCCTCTTTTCTCCAGGTGAGTGTGTGCCTCTTTAGCCTGGACTTGTTTTTTTTTTATATTTTCTTTTCATTCAGCATGTGTCCCAGACGAGCCGCCTCCCTGTTTGCTTCCCACAGTGAGCTGAAGTAATTGTATGTTGCTGCTCCACAGGTGGTAGATATCTGATGCTTGCACTGTAGAGCACAGCTGGGTTAGAGGGGCCCCACCATCTCTGGGGTCCTGTCAGGCTAAGGTATTTCCCCCTCTTTGACTGAATCCAGAGACAGGTTTTTATCTCTAAGAGCACTCAAAGCATGTTTAGGTAGTCGTGTATTTATGGTACAGTAGTATGATTGGATGGGATTAAAAAGCTGTGTTATTAAGAGTCTTATGTGGTGCTTTAGGCATTCCAAGTTTTAAGGAACAGGATTTACTAATTTTTCAACATTAACTTGTTTCATGTTGTTTCAAACATGACATCATACCTTTTAATTTCTTCATAATCTTTTGAAAGCAACAGCATTCAGGCAGTAGCTCCTAATATGCATAATTTTAATGACCAGCTGAGAGAAAAGGGGACAAAGAGGACTACTATATGCGTGCACTTTGGCATTTGTGCAGGACCCGACAGTAAATCAAGTGAATTGTTACATTTCATTGGATTTTAACTTCTAACTGATGTTGATGTTTAATCAGTCTCAGGATGGAAGCTTCATCTCCTTCTCAACACACTAAAGCGTAGTTTTGTTTCCATTTTGCCCGTCACCGACGCACATGTGTTAGTGGGACCGACTTTGTCAGAACGGCATCACGAAAACGTACCATAAAAGCTCCAGGGTACTCATTAAGGCTCAGATGTTCAGTCTCCGTCTTTTCAATAAAATACGGCACATGCCTGAAAGGGGGGGGCTTTACTCGCCCGTGTCCCCCTCCACTTCTCTTTTTACACGCAAAGTAAACGATGACCTCATTTTGACGTTCAGCTCCAGTGTTTTTGCAAGGCTCTGGCTCAGTAGGTGGACTTGTTTTAACCATCGAAGCGCTTGGGTGAGAGGCTAAACCCCAGGCTTACATGGCCGCTCCGCTTTCCCTTAGTGTTGGAGAGGGTTTGGAAGAGAGGCAGGATAGTAAATGGTAAGCAGCGGTGCATCAGGTCGTCTCTGTGTTCACGCTGCTTTGATCTCTCTTATCATTCTGATGTTTGACCACCAGGAAAACATACTTGTCTTTTACTTTCTGTTTGCTTCATTCTTCTGTTACGGTCCTTGACAGGGAGTATTTTTATATTAAACACGCAATAAAGGGAAAAAAAATCTGTTCTGCAAGCTGTTGAAAGATACAAAAAACGACGGCTTCCTGCAAATGTCAGCTTTAATAAATGTCTGGTTTGTTCTTTGACAGAACGGCAGGAAAAAAAAAAAACTCGTGGCTGTTGTCACTTTTTTTTTTTTTTTTTGTCGGGAAATCACCAGCTCTGCATAAATACTACGTCGCTGAAAAGAATCCAATGCACTTCCTTTTTCCTTTTGAATCGCTCTGTCAAACAATAACGACGAGTCTCGGTGTGATGATTAGAAGAATGTAAGGCTCAGCGGCACATTTGTTTTCCCATGCCGGAGTGCTTCTCCCTGCTGCTTCTCAGGCCGACATGTTTTTCCCCTTTTTGAAAGTTGCAGACATCTGCAAGTGCTTAAAATGACTCTGCAGAGCGTGAAGATGACGACAGTCAGGAGATCCCACAGATCATCATTCAGCCACAAAGAAAAAGCGTCCGCTGGGACTCGGACGCGCCGTTTAGCTGCAGGAACCCTGAACATTTGTTTGTCTTTGACTTTAATTTCAAGTAGTTAAAGTTGTGTTCCAGCCGCCCTGATGTCAACAAATGCTACATGTTTCACATTAAGCTGTTAAAAAAAAAAAAAAAAAAGCAGGATTACTTGTTAGCTGATGAACACTTGACGAGCCACTTCTTTAAGGGAGCATTTTTCTTCTTGGAATGGCGTTCTGTCATTGCAGCGTCGGGTCTGCTTCTGCTGAAGAAGTCAGCAGTCATAGTGAATTACTCGCTCCAAGTCGCTCATCATTCATGAGAAAAGGAGTGTGTGGTAGAAATTCTTCTTGTATAAACATAAAGGGTTTTTTTTATATTTACTGTAGCGGCTCTGCTGGGTGTTAGGGGAGCCTAATAAAGAGCTGTCACTTTTGAAGCACTGACTTCAGGTGCTTCGCTGACAGGAGAGTACATCACAGAAGCACACGATGAGTGCCGGAGAACGCAAAACCACTTAAGTTGTTCTTGCAGATATAGTTTGCATGTTTAAGTCTTGTGTGTTTGTATAACTGCATTCGCTTGCAAAAGTACTCTCTCCACATTTTGTCACGTTGCAACCACAAACTTTAAATCGTTTTACTTGGATTTGTGTGCCACAGCAATGCGAGGTTTTTGGCACAATTGGCATAAAGAATAAAGAACAAAATATACATTTGAAAACTGTGGTTTTATTGTATTCATCCTCCTGTGCGCCTAAATAAAGTCCAGCGCTGCCAGCTGTCCTCGGGAGTCTCCCTAATAAGGAAAAGAAGTCCATGTGTGTGTCATTTAATCTTAACCATGAATGCAGTTGTTTTGTGAAGGTCCCAGAGGTATGAAGAGCAAAGATCAAAGCAGATGAGTCAGGATTAAAGTTAGGGTGGAAGTTTAATGCAGAATATCTGGATCCCTGAAAATCTCACCATGCACGCTTCAATCCATTATCCAGAAAACTGTGTTGGCACAACAGTAAACCTAGCAAGACATAACTATCCACCTTAACATACAGACAGACAGAGAGAGAGCCGCATTAATCACCACAGCAGTCAGATGGCCATCGGGAACTCTGGAGCTGCAGAGTTCAGCCATTCAGGAGGGAGGGGCGGTCGACATGACAGCTATTAGTCATGCATGCCACTGTCCTGTATGGAAGAGTTTCAAAATAAAAGGCTATGGCTGAAAGTAAGCCATAAGAAGTTTACTGTTCGCCCCCAACCATGTAGGGCGACACAGATAAGGTGTTAAATGAGCCAAATAAGATGTAGACGCAACGACTAGCAGGACATGGTGGTGGCTGCATTATGCTGTGGTGCCGCTTTCTTTTAGCAGTACCATAATATAAGTCGCATCGTTCAGAAAATGTGTCATAAAGAGGTAAAAAAAAAAATTATATAAGACTATACGCATTTATTTAGACATTTTTTTTCCACACAATCCAGGAACAAAAACTGACATTTAATCTGGTAAGACAATTTATTAAATTACAAAAATGCATCCTCAACCAGCTGAATAACGAGGAATGTACCTGGGAGGATGAATGGGGGGAAATAGCAGCTCCAACCAGCAAGGTTTAATCCAACACATTTCAGAGTAACGGCCCGTTACGCTGAAAGTTGTTAAAATTACGCTGAAATTAGACCGTGAGCGTAACGGTGCTACGTGCTAAGCTAACAGTACGACGCAGATATTTCAGAGCAACATAAAGCTCACGTTCATCAGTGAAGCTGTAACCCGCCGGGACCACAGAGCCCGAGCAAACTATAAAAAAAAAAAAAAGTGTGATTTATAGTCCGAACAATACGGTAATAAGGAAGCTGGTCAGAGTTGATGGGACAATAGGTAGAGTTAAAACAGGGAGACATAGTGAATAAAAATCTGTTAAAGGCTGCAGAGACTTGAGACTGCAGCATAAATTCATCTTCCAGCAGGACAATAATGCTAAACATAGTCTGCACCAGAATAGTTTAGATCTTAACGTATTCAAAGTCTAGAGCTGAGTCACATAAAGAATCTGTGCCATGAATGCTGCTGTTCACAGACCCGCTCCCTGTGATCAGCCTGAAGTTGACTTATTTCAAATTGGATAATGAGAGAAAACTTTTAGTTATTTTTTAAATATTTTTTTAGTACTGCAGCTCTAGTTACTGCAGTAGGTAATTCTAAAACGTATCTGCAGAGAGAGGAAGGCCGCATACACGCACCCCACTTTTAGGTTTTTATTTGGCTAAACAAAATTAAGACGTCCATGTTTCATCCGTTGTGTTTGACTTTACAATTATAATCTTCTTTTTGTTGATGACGTGCATAAAATTAAAAAAATAAAGTCTTTGTGGTTGGAACCTGACAAAATATGAAAAGTTTTAAGGTAGACGACACGTTGAAGGCACTGTACATTATATATGAACGCTTCTTGTTTTTGTTATTTTACTTTCACCGCAGTCAGTGTGTGTCACGCAGCACTGTTCCTGCTCCGTCATGGTTACCTCGTGTCCTCGTACATCCGTCTGTTGATGTTGTGAAATAAGAAACGCATTGCATGAAGAGTTATCGGAGCTGCGTTCTGGCAGGAATCTTTACCGAGTCGTATCTGAATCCCAACAGAAGTCCAATGTGGATCTGGAGCCCAAAATGTCACTGGCAGACAGGATGAAGGTCCTCAAGGACAAGGAGGAGCAGTGGAAGAACAGAGGCAAAGGAGCAGCCAACGACTCGGTTCAGTTCACGGTGGCCGGACGGATGGCCAGGAAAGGTAGCAGAACCACAAAACAGATGAGATGAATGAAAGTCTCTCTCCAGCCTGAGCAAGCATCTTGTTCAGCTGTGTCTTTGCAAAAAACTTTCTGAAAGTGCACATAAAATCTAGCAGAAAAAAAAAAGAGAAATAACCGTCATGTCGCGCTGCACCAGGTCTCGTGTCCACGGACGAGTCGCCAGTCATCTCTCTGAAGAAGTCCAGCGCCACGCCCGTGAAACCACATGAAGGTATTGTTTGGGATTCAACCTAAGATTGTCTCTGAGCTGTTCTTGGTGCTTTAAAGAGAAACCCGCCGGCTGATTCAGACAGAGGTCATTTTAGAAACTCCGGCTTTGTTCGAGTGTGCAGAAAGCTGCCACTGACTAAATCTTTCTGTCCGCTGGGCAGAAATCTCCAGTAGGAGTGACGTCAAAGTGGAGGGAGATAAACGCCTCGACAAGTTGGAGTCGTTCCTTGACAAACTCCACAGTAAAGGTACGACCTCTGCTTTTATCCACGTCAAATATTTGTCATCGTTGAGATAAATGCACTATTTCCACACGTTTTTTCGTATGTTGTTACGGTGGTTCCCCCCCCCACGCTGTGACCATTAGCATCATGTGTGTCAGGGGCTGGCTGCATATCTTAATGGCACCTAAAGCATCTATTCATTAAGCTAGAATTAGTTAGTATGAAATGTGCACACAACAATATTGATGACTATAACGTGCAGCCCTGGTTTGTGTATATTACCATTTACTCTTACTTTAAACTACCCTGAGTTGTGAATGTTGCAGAGACACCAGCATTAGAGCTCTGCAAATGTTTGTAAAATATATATATATATTTTTCTAAAAACATAAATCCTATGCTTAACGCTTCCTTCGTTTCCATTCGTCCTGTTCCCTGACCTTCTTCCTGGGCGCCGGGGCATTAGGGGGCAGCAAAGCCAAGCCGTCCACCATCGAGGTGACGGCAGAGACGGAGAAAGAGGTGATGACCCTGGACGACGAGGAGACGTTTGGCAACTTCTACAAATCCGTCTCCCCTACAACTCTCCTGGAGTCCAGTGTGGTTTTGACTGAAGAGGACCTGAGTGAGATCCAGCCCGACACACCAAAGTGAGTTTAAAATGATCCTGAATGTCTTTACTCTGGCAGTGATTATGGGTCATTTTGGTAATAACACGACAAATGTTGTACACGATATTTACCTTTTCTTTTTTTTTTTCTTTTTTATTGCTGTATTTTTCACTGTGTTCCCTGGTTCTCACGTACATGACCTACAGCCTAGAGGTGTGGGGAAATGCATACAAGGCTAATCTTCATCCCATTTGTATTGTTCAAAAAAGAGCTTTCAATTCAATTGAATTTTATTTATATAGCGCCAATTCATGAAACATGTCATCTCAAGGCACTTTCCAACGTCAAATTAAATTAGATTATACATATTGGGTCAGATTATACAGGATTGTGAATAGAAAAGCTTTAACAGTTGGGGATTTGGTTGAATTTAAAACCGTACAATTTATGTATAATTTAAAGAAGTTTGTGGATGTGAAGCCTGCTCACATCCAGGGATTGTTTCAAAGAAGAGATTTTGTTTATAATTTTAGAGGTAGTAGCATGTTTAAAATACTAAAGGTTGGAACAAATGTGACGCACCATTGTATTTCTGTTGTTGAGGTGAACACATGGAATAAAATAATTAAAAGACTGTTCAATGCTTGTTCAGTTTAAAAAAAACATGTTAAAAGAAAGAATTATAAGATCCTATGTTGGAAAAGAAGCTGATTGTTGAAACATTTATGAAAATATGTTGTTACCTACTTTGGATTACAATTCTTGTGAAAATTATTGTACTAATAATTTTTATGTGTACCTTTATGTATTCTATAGAGAATTGTCAGCTAGCTCAAATGCTAATTTTGTCTAAGATGTCATAGGAATCGGTGAAATAAGCTTTGGCTTCTGCCCATTCCCTTTCAGACATTGACACAGAAAATTAAATAAATCAAAATCAAAAAAGATCTCTGAAAAAATAAATTGAGACTTGGACCCTGTGACAGGGTTTTTCATCCCATTGTTTAGTTATATAAATAATACCATACCGCCTTTTCCACTGGTCGTATTTCTATTAACACAGTTTTACTATTCAGCAGCTTTGGAAAGCAGGATTATATTAGATTCTTTATAGCTATCAGCAGAGTTTATTACTTATTTGTCCCACTTTGCCTTCAGGCTAACCTCGGCGGTAGCGGAGCACAAGCGAGCGGTGCGACCAGCCAGAAGGAATCAGGGCTCCAGGAATCCCCTGCGGGCTCTGGCCGCCCGTAACGACATCCGGCAGGTTTACACCGAGCAGAGGCTTAATGTGGCGTCAGTGGAGACCAAGAGGATCCAGGTGGAGAGAAGTAAGACTGCTCACATTTCGCTAAAGTAAATAAGGTGTTTACCTAAAGCAATCTGGCAAATAAACCAGATTACAACACACAAGGAAGAGGCTTTTGATTATTTATTGTTTTTCACATTTACCTTTCTCTTAAATCAGTTTGTGAACTAAATAAATCAACATAATTCAGCCAATCTTTCAAAAAAGCAGATTAAGAGTGCCTTGCAAAAGTATTCACACCCTTTCAACGCCTTTGCATTTTGTAAAGCCAAAAGCATTTAAAGGCCAAAACATTAATAAAAAATTAAAAAAAATAGCCAAACAGTGATTTATTTTTTTTCCTGCTCTAAAAAAATATGATTTTAAATAAACCAATTAGGCTATCTGTGTTGAGGTAATATTAATAAATGAATTCCAACCTGATTTTAATGCTCCAAAGTCTGCATTTGAGTAAAACTCATTGGATAGCTGTATTCCTTTTTTTTTAGGAAATTTAAAAGCATGTGAAATGTAGGGTTATTAAAAGACAAATGTTTTCTGTTGTACATAACCTTCAATTTTAAGTTACTTGTCTGTAATAATTTTGCTATAATTAAGAATAAATCTTTACTAGCCACCAGTGCTGGTCACCAAACTCTTAGTTTGGGTGGTGGGGGGGCACAAGGCCCTCAAATGGCCCCCGGGCTGCACTTTGACACGCCTGTCTTAGAAGTTTATTAGAGGATATTAGAACAACCACCATGAAGACCAAGGAGGGCAGCAGACTGATCAGTGCAGAGGTCATGGAGAAGTTTAATTCAGGGTGATTTATAAATCAGTAACCCTAGCTGAGGTCTGAGCTCTGTTCAATCCATCATCTTCCTACCATCCTACCAATGCAACGCTGTCCTGCACTACCAGACAGCGAAAGGAGAGCATAGTTCCCTGAAAAACAGCCCAGTCCCCTACGGTAACTCTGGAGCAGCTGCAGTCATCCACAGCTCAGGAGGGAGAATCTGCTGACAGCACGACGATGAACCACACACACACCACTAAGCACAAAACAGTGACCCAGGAGCTTCAGTATAAACACAAACCACACTTTCAGTTTATTTTAAGAATTAAAAATGTATCCTTTTCCTTTCTCTTCACAATTCTGCACCTGCATTGGTCTTAGCACTTGCTGCTGGACATGTTTCTGCTGCATCACAGGCTCGTTTGGCTGTTTCTGCACTCGGTTCCTGTTTGTGGATACACTTCAGACTACTCTAGCCTCAGTCACCTTTTCATAGTTTTCATTTTAGGAAGTGGGCATGATTACAACACACGTCTCGTAGCGCTCACAGAAAGTAATATCAACTCATCTCTAACACGCTCTACTCAAGCTATGTTGATCCCTGTTACATCAGCACGTTGGTCTGAAGCGTGCGTGTTCGACCAACAGAGCAACAGTTCAGCGTGTCGTTGGTAAATGTTGTTAATCGTATCGTTTTTTTGTTTTGTTTTTGTTTTTTCTCACTCAGTGGCAAAGCATTCCAACTTGGCCGACGTGGCCTTGGCCGGCCTCGCCAGCAAGGAGAACTTTCGCAAGGTCAGCCTGCGCAGTGTGAAGTCCACAGAGGTGGTGACCAACAACAGCGCGGTGCCTTTTCACAAACTCATGCTTATTCGCATCAAAGGTGAGAAAACGCAAGAGAACCGGCTGTCTGTGAGACCGGGGAACGAAAAGTGAACTTAGAAAAAGTTAGTGGTTTATGTTGGACTAGTATTTCTCTCATCCTGGATAAAGAACAACGATAAATTACTTTAATTCTATTCTATTTAGGTTCTGTTCTAGTTACGGTTTTATTCAGGGTCCTCGTGGAAAACGGGAGATAAGTCTTGGATTTGATATCAGTATTTTCTTGGACTGGTTAAGTATGGAAAATTAGATTTAATGTAAGGAAAAATATTTGTATTTCTAGACTTTTTTTAATTTCTGTCCTCCCATCTTTGTGTCCTTCCTTCTTTCCTTGCTTGTGTCCTTCCTTCTTTCCTTGCTTTTCCATTATAAACAGCAACGTCTCCTTCCTCGAATCCTGACCATTTCCCTTCCTTGCTTTCATCCTGTCTTTTGTACTTTATGTCCTTATTGTCCTTCGTTCTTTCCTTCCAGTGTCAAGCATCACCTAATTTTAACCCTGTCTCCGTTTAAATATTTGCCATAAATGTATATATGTCAAGATTTCCACAGACGACTGAGAACACAGGAAGTTGTATTTGGGAAAAAAAAACTGTAATTTTACATGAAAAACGCTCAGAGACCCTGATTATGGAACTAAAAGCCTTCATTGTTCGCAGGTCGAAGGCACATCCAGGTGCGCCTGGTGGAGCCGACGGCTCAATCACTGAACAGCGGGGACTGCTTCCTCCTCATAACCCCAAAGCACTGTTTTATGTGGAGCGGAGAATTTGCCAACGTCATTGAGAAAGCCAAGGTACTAAAGCCCACACACGGAACAAAAAAAGCTTCTTCGCAAACTTGTATTGGCGTGTTTAGACAGGTAACCGTACACCTGATGAATCATCTTTATGACAGAAAACAAGGTCCTGCTGTGGGAAACCTGTTAGACCATTGAACAAACATTAGTGCAAACAAATCTTGTATTGTTGTTCTTAGATTTTAATGCTACTGGATGCCATTTTATTTATTTTTGATATATTTTTGCATTTTTAGGTCATATGTAAATCATATGCTAAAGTTATGTCAGCATAAGCACATGCACTGAATGAAAACAGTCTGACTGCAGCCAGTCTGACTATTTAATCGCATGCTTCAGCTGCAGACGAGCTGCAGAGGACAATGCAGCAGAGCCAGTCCGCTCGCTCTTGTAAAAGTAGAATGTAGCAAAAGATTAGTGTTATCAGGTTTGCCATTGCACAGCATAATATAACAGACACTGTGCAGACTTTAGAATATAGATATGTTGTTGTAACTGAATCTGCTGGTTAAGCTACTGCAAAGTCTAGGATGCTCTAATCCCAGGTTTGCGGCTTTTGGACAAAACGCATCTAGAATGGCTGCTGATAAGACTCTGCCTTTTATCTTTTATGGGGCGCTGCACGTCAGCGCGCATGCATTGCACAATATGACATGCCTAGAACTGATAGCAGACTGTCTGGCGCTAATCTAGGACACGAGTTCACTGGATCCATCTTACAAAGAGCCCTTAAAAGATGCCAGTGTTCTTATCTGGTAGATCCTCTGTCTTGGCGCATGTATAATGTTTGGAATATGCTTTTCTGCGGCCAGGCGTCAGAGATGGCCTCTTTTGTTCAGACCAAACGGGACCTTGGCTGTAAGGCTCCCCAGGTATCGGTGCTGGAGGAAGGCATCAACACTGAAAACAGATGGGCCAAAGAGTTCTGGAACCTGCTCGGAGGAAAGAGCAAATACAGAGGTAGAAAAAGCAACTCTTTACATTTTTGATAAAGAGGAACACCTACACACCTTTTGTTGGACTTGGAAGTGTCTGGCCTGCGTCTGAATGCGCACACTGATTCTGGCTGCGTCTGTGTGGGGGGGGTGTTACAGGGGCAGGGGACCCGGAGGAGGATGAGCTGTACGAGAGCGGGGTGGTGGACTCCAACGGCGTGTACAGACTCCAGGGAGACAAGCTGGTACCGCACGAAGATGCTTGGGCGTCCATCCCCAGTGTGTCTTTGCTGGACTCAAAAGAGGTGACTGTGTTCAAATGGAGCCGAACGTGTGAGGGATCTGGAAAACAAACTGTGGTCAATGTTAGAGATGCACCGATCCGTCCTCCACGGATCTGAGTCAGCAGATTTTCCCTGGATTGGTTAAAAACCTGCAGGTCAAATACTGAATAATCAGTTATTTGGGTGTATTTTTTTAATTCATTTTGTTATCATTCATTAAATGAATCGAAAACTAATTAACATTTAAGGGCTATACAGTTGAGGCCAGATATTTACATACACTCATTAAAAAGAAGTGTATTTTTCTCACGTTCTGACATAAAACTTTCCTGTTTTAGGTCATTATCTTTACATTAGGTCACTTCTACCTCCTAGATGCCAGAATATTGAGAGATGTTTATATATTATGTCGTTATATATTATGTTTATATATTACATCCCCAATTCAAGAAGTTTATTTATCTACCTAGGTTACACAGCAATTTGGACACAGCAAATATCAAACAGGAATTTAGTAATTGGAAGGACATTTGATGTTTTCTTGACAATTAATCTATCAGAAGTGTCCAATGACATGATATCGCCCAATTTTTTTAAGGCACAGTAAGCTTTTGTGTTTGTGAACTTCTGGTTTGAAATAAAAAAAAAAAACTATAAAATATGGTGCCCCATATATGGAGGCTATTAGACGTGCCGTCCAGGGTTTGATTCCCAACCTCTGGACTTTTGCTTTAGCCCTTCCCCTTTGTTCTGTCTATTCTATCTATTTACTATTAATAAAGGACACAAACGCTCTATATCAATCGTCTGAAATGTAACCAATAGAAATAAGGTATTCCTGACTTAACTAAATTAAAAAACTTTACGATTTTTCTTTCATGTACTGTATATACATGCAGTTTCTCTTCAGATGCATCAATCAGCAGCATAAATGTGTTGTTTTTTTTTAAGTATAACAATTAAATAAAGGTAAAAGACATGCTCTGATGCAAAAAATATGCACAGTGTTGTTTCCTCTTTATTTTCTGTTAGGTTAAAAATGACTTCCTCCCTCAAAGAACCCGCCACACAGTTCTATCCCCTTTTTGGCAATATCTTGATTAATCAGACTCAGTTAAAATCAGAAACGGTAGAAAGCTCATACGTTGGCCTCAGACAGGAGGAGCCAGATCGGTGCATCTCAACACCCGATGTGAATGTTATCAGTTTAATCAGCTTGAATTGGTGTTTTTCTAGCTCCATTTAACTTTCCCAATCCTCGTTCCTTCTGCTTAAACCACACGGCAGGTTTTAGTCTTCGACTTTGGCAGTGAAGTGTACGTATGGCACGGGAAAGACGTGCCCTTGGGTGACAGAAAAGTAGCTGTCAAACTGGGCAAACAGCTCTACAGCGGCAGCTACGACTACAGCAGCTGCCGAGTCAACCCTCTGGATGCGTCCTGCACAAACAAGGATGTGCCACCGTGAGTACGAGTTAATACCGCAACACACGATTCATGTCAGTGGGACAGGTTTACGCTTTAGCATTTTCTTCTTCCACCTCGCCTTTAAGGTGTGCGTAAATGGAAAGAAACGGCTGCAGTGTTATTTCTTGTGTTTTTGTAGCCTCTAGTGGTTTAGCCGCTGCAGTACAGCGGCGTGTGTGCGTAAGCGTGTTTGTGTGCGACCTGCAGGAAAGGGGAGGGACGACCGAGCTGGACTCTGTTCGGCCGGCTGTCGGAGCACAACGAGACGTCCCTGTTCAGGGAGAAGTTCCTCGACTGGGCCGAGAGGAAGAAGGAGGAAGCAGCTCAGGCAGAGGAAATCAAGGTAGACGAGACCGGAGCGTGTCTGTTTTCTGGGTCAGACCCATCGCAGTGAAAGCATGTTTTTTTTTTTTTCCTTCAGCCTGTTCAATTGTAGACGTAAGGACACGTTTTGGTGAATGAATTGACTTTGCTACAGTAAAATGTAGCAAAAACAGGCATTAATCATTTAGCACGACATACACTACACTGCAGAGAAAGCATGAGCAAGTTTCTACCTTGTTTTCTTAATTTGGTAAAATGAATGTTCATTTTGTTACATTACAACTACAGACTTCAATATCAAAGTAAAAGTCTCTTTATTTGTCTCTAGTCTGCCTTGGACAGGGGCGTTACTCTGCACAGACACAGTGCACTCTTTGTAAACACAGATACATTAATAAAATCATATTATAAACAGCACAATTAAGTAAAAACTACTTCACTGACTAGGTTTCATTGGGAATTGTAAGTTAAACATAATATAATATGCAATTCACTGAGTGTAACAGACCAAAGCACTTCCCACCCATCCATCCGTTGTCTCTACTGGCTTCTCCTTGCAAGGCGGCGCCTGGTGCCCATCCCCAGCAGTCATTGGGCGAGAGATGGTGTCCATCCTGGACAGGTAGCCAGTCCATCACAGGGCAACATAGAGACATAAGAGACACGCTGCCAGGCACACACTCACACCTAAGGGCAATTTGGAGAGGCCAAGTAACCCAACAGTCGTGTTTTTGGACTGTTGGATGAGGACGGAGAACCCACGCATTCACAGAAAATACAAACTCCATCATCCTGACACCCCCAAATAAATCCAGTGCGACCAAATACCATGACGGGTAATTAGGGTCAGTAGGGTCTACCAGTCTAATTTAATCTGTTCACGCAACACTTTTTTTAGTCATGCAATCCACAAACCGGGTATTTATGGAAGAGGGGCAATAAAAAAGTGTAGCTCTGAAAGAAAACTATAAGAAGTCATGTTTTCAGTTTGTCGCAAGCCTTTTAGGGGACACAGCTGACGTGTGGAAAGGCGAGGCAAATTTATTTATATAGCACAATTCAGTACAGAGACAATGCAAAGTGCTTTACATGATTAAAATATAGGAAAATGAAAACAGAATGAAAACAAGTAGGGATAGAATATGGAAACAAAAAAGAACATTAAAAACAGTAAAACAGTTTAACTAGAACAGTCAAAGGCAATTTTAAACAAATGTGTTTTTAGTGTTGATTTCAAAGAACTCAGGCTTTCCGCACTTTTAAGGTTTTCTGGAAGTTTGTTGAAAGACGTGCTGTGGTCAGATAGCTAAGTGGCAGAGAATTGAGAATGTGAAACATGGGGGGTGTCAGCCTTATGCTGGGGAGATGCTTTTCTTCAGCCTTAGCCGGGAAGCTGTAAATTGGAGATGGATGGAGCCAAACGAAGGCTAAAACTGGAGGGAAACCTGCCAGGGGTAAAAGGCCAGACTGGAGAGGAGGTTCACCTTCCACCAATATCACAATCTTAGAGCATTTTCATGTTCCAATGGTCCAGTCAAAGTCCAAACCTAGATTCATTAGCAGGGGTCCTCGAGGTCTGGTGTTCTGCAACTTTTGTGTGTCCCGGGTCCAACACACCTAGCTCGACCCCGTGTGTCGAGCCCGGAGTGTGCCTTTGGAGATTTAAGAACATGGCAAAAAAAAAAAAAAAACTGGAAATTCTTCCCTTCTTAGAGCTTTGCCCGAGCGCTTTTTAAAATGTCTAGCAACGAAAACCAAGCTGGCGGTTTCACAAATGCTCCCGTTCGCTCAGAGCCCGGAGCACGCCGCCCCGCGCTCCCCGCTGGACTTGGAGCTGCAGCCCTGCGACGCCAAAGCCCTGCTGGGCAACGAGGCCGAGCCGGTGAAGACGGTCCTGGAGGGGGTGGACGTGCAGCGAGGCTACGGCCCGGTGAGGACGGAGGACGGGAGACAGGCCGAGCTGGCCACCGTGGCCGTGGAGGCGTGGCACATCAAGGAGCACGGCGAGGAGGAGCTGCCCGAAGGGAGCGTGGGCCAGCTCCACGAGGGAGACGCCTACATCATCCGCTGGAAATACTCCATCACCACACTGGGTGAGTCCTCATGTCCCCGCTGAGCAGTTTTAGGGAGAGCCGGGCGTCTGATCCATTATTTCGGTCTCTCTCGCTGTGCGTCAGTCGGGAAGCGGCAGAAACCCGGGGAACTGAGCGCGGCGGCTCCCGGCAGAGAGAGGGTCGCTTGTTTCTTCTGGCAAGGCCGTCACTCCAGCGCCAGTGAGAAAGGGACGTCAGCGCTGATGACGGTGGAGCTGGGCAGCCACCGGGGGTCACAGGTGGGCTCAGGTCATCACAAAAGCCGCCGCTTCAGCCGACCGCGCGTCCTCTGACCCGTCGCTTTCTGATTGGCCTGTGCAGGTGCTGGTGACTCAGGGGAAAGAGCCGCCGTGCTTCCTGCAGCTCTTCCAGGGGGGCTTGGTCATCCATAAGGGCGGCAGAGACGACAGTTCCAGCAGCGCAGGTAGGAACGGATGCTGTCGCCGTGGTAACGGGGTAGTTTCCAGGTCTGGATGAGGAAGCAAAACTAAAACCACATGTGGAAGATTTCTATTTCTAGACTTTGATCCCACTGTCTGAATGTTGGGCCCTTCCTTTTTTCCTTGTATGCTTCCTTTCTTCTTTTTCATTCCTTCATTTTTTCCTCATTTCTTCTGTCCTTCCTTTTTTCTTTATTCTCAGTGTTCTCCCTCCATCCTTCTTGTCCTGCTTTCTTTCTTTCCTTCTCTCTGCCTTCCTTCCTTCTTAGCATGTCTCTTTCCTTCATCCTTTCTTCCTCCTTCTTGTCCTTCGCTCTTCTTCTTTCTTCCTTCTTTTTGTCTCAATTTGTATCCTCCCTTCTTTTCCTTTTTTGCACAAATCCCTCCTCGTTTGTTTCCATCTTTCCTTCTTCACATACTTCCTTCCTTCCTTCCATATGTCCTTTCTTGTTTCCTTCCTGCATTCTGCGGGTCCTCCCTTCCTTTACTTTTTTCTTTATTCCCATAGTGGTGCACTTCTTTCCCTCCCTTTCTTTCATCTTTCCTTTCTTCTTACCTCATCTCCTTGCCTTCCTTCTTTCTCCTGTCCATCCTTGCTTCCTTTCCTACGTGTTTCCTTCTTTTCTTTCCTTGTGTTTTATCTCTACCTCCATTCTCTGGTTCTCTGCAGGTTTCATAAGTAAAGCCTGCCCACCGTGGTTCATTGAACTTTTTACACATTTTGTTTTTTAAGAAATGTGATCTTTGGTGTTGAATCTTTGCATGAAAAACGTGAAGGAAAGCCTTTTCCACGCAGCCAGAGCCTGACAGAGCGCTCTGCCTCACATCTCTGCTCGTCGTCTCCAGGTGGCTGGAGGTTGTTCTGCGTCCGCGGCGAGGCCGAGGTGGAGGCCTCCCTGATGGAGGTGGCGTGCGAGCGTGCCAGTCTGCGCTCCCGCTCCAGCCTGGTGCTGCTCAACGCGCAGAAGGATCTTCTCTACCTGTGGCACGGATGCAAAGCACACGCAGATGCCAAGCAGGTGGCCAAAAGAGCAGTGGACAAACTCCAGCAGAGGTGAGACCCGGGCTCTCATGTCCTGCAGACCTCTGCGCCTGCTGCATGTACTCACTGCTCTTCATCTTCTCTAGGTGTCCCTCAGAGCTGGGACTAAACGGCAGCAGCAAGTTGAAGGTGGAGGAGGTGGAGGAAGGCTCTGAGCCTGCAGAGGTTCTGAAGGCTTTAGGCCCGCAAGACAAGAAGGCTTACGACTGTATGCTGCAAGGTAGGGCCGGCCGGGTTACTGAAAGGCATTTAGCACCTTGTGAAGTGAAGGCGTTCATCAGTGAGGGTGTGTTTGTTGTCAAGATCCTGGAAAGTACAACTACACGCCGCGGCTCTTCAGGCTGAGCGCCAGCTCCGGGATGTTCGGCTGGGAGGAGCTGCTGTATCCCGCCAGGGTGATGGAGAGAGTCATGGCCATGCCCTTCCTGCAGGAGAACCTCTACTCTGCACAGCAGCCAGGTAGCGCTCAGCCAGGCCCACCGCCATCTGTGTTTCTCTTTTAAAACCATATAAACATACATCCTTCATCAAGGCCAAGCCACTCTGCAAAAAGGGAGCTAAAGGTGAATAAAATGTTCTTGAAATCAGTGTATTTTTCTTTGATTTGAGCAGGTAAATAAGATTATCTGCCAATTAAATATGATCTTTGCACTTGAAATAGAAACAATTCATCTCCATCATCTTATTTCGAGTGCAGGATATCTAATTATCTTATTTAAGGGGTACAAATACTAATTCCATCGGCAAACAGTCTTATTTAGCTGCTCAAATTAAGGAAAAATACACTAATTTCAAGAAAATTGTACTGACTTTTAGTTCCCTTTTTGCAGTGCAGTACAATTTTCTTGAAATGAGTGTATTTTTCCTTGATTTGAGCAGCTAAATAAGACAATTTGCCAATGTAATGAGTAGTTTTACCCCTAAAATAAGATCATTAGATATACTGCAGAATATAATATAATGGAGATTAATTGTTCTTATTTTGAGTGCAAAAATCCTATTCCATTGGCAAATGGTCTTATTTAGCTGCTTAAATCAAGGAAAAATACACTCATTTCAAGAACATTTTACTCACTTTGAGTTCCCTTTTTGCAGTGTAGCAATTGTGTGAACTTGGAGTAGTTAGACTAACAAGTCACATAAATGCCATTAAACCTGGGAGCTCTGTATTTTTACTCCCTAGTTATTTCTAATCTGAGGTGCACTTCACAGCAGCTGTCATTAAGCTGCTTCTACTTCTGCTGGACTCCATCTCATGTTCCTCATGTCCTCTCTTCGTCAGCCCTGTTTCTTCTGGACAACCGCATGGAGGTGTACCTGTGGCAGGGCTGGCAGCCTGACGACACTCAGTGCACCGGATCTGCTAAGATGCGCTGGGACAGTGAGAGGAAGTGCGCCATGGAGACGGTGCTGCAGTACTGCAAAGGTTAAAGCCGGCACGCATGCATTCTGGCCCCGTGACTAGCGTGTGCTCTTGGTTTTCAGGTTTTCCCGTCAGCCGCTGTTCATTTCACTGAAAGCGTTGAAGTTAGGCGCCGTATTATGTCTGCTTGGTGTTCCAGGACTTTGAGCTTTAGAGGCTTCATTCGTCCCTTAATGAGGAAATTCTGTGTATCATTATCAACAATTCCTAGTGAAAACAAAATTGAGACTTTACGGTAAGGTCAAATATATGAAAAAAGAAAAACTATAGTTATGGAAAAAAACCAGCAGGTGCAAAATGTCACATTAAGAATTGTTGTCTAAATGCCAAAAAGAGGCCCACAGATTTTACTTTCACAAGTGGAGCCTTACTGCTTTCACCATAGTGCTCCGCTTGGTTTATATATGCAGGACGCTTTATTAGATTTTATTCTGGGACTATTTAAGGTACAATGGACCCAAAAACAGAAAGGTAGAAGAGAAAAAAAGTGCTAAAAGAAAGAAGATGAAGAAAATAGAGGGAAAAAGGAGAGAACAGAGAAAGCTCACTGAGGTTTGTAGGCCTGCAGATCTCGTTTTATACATTGTTAGATCGTCTTACACAGTTACACATTTTTTAACTTAGCTATTTTTAATTACTGTACAGTATTTACAGTCTCTGATGTCTAAAATTTCATGTTTTACCTTGTGTGAATCTGTGTGTGTCTGTAACCATTGAACACACCAACCAGTTGTGTTTACTACAAGTTACTGGACAGAAATACATCCGACTTCATCTTCCTTTCAACACAAAGTTAATGAACGAGGTTGTGCTGATCGGGAACGATGGCGGCGCATGTCCTCCTCCGCAGACGCTCCCAACATTCAGTTGTCTCTCTTTTTCCTGTCTTTCGTCCAATAGCAGGCAAGCATCATATTAGCAGGTGTGAAGAAGGCGGGCGACGTGCAGCATGTGGACAGAGGCACAAATGTCTCCGCTCTGCTGCAGCTCTCAGCGTCTAAACCTCCCAGAACTGCAGTCATAAAGCTGCTGAAAATGATGTCATATTTAACCCTTAAAGGGGCGGTACAACCACAGCTAAGACACTGTTAACATAACAGCAAATACCGATACAAGAGAGTAAATGGTCCCTTTGCTGCTGCTACACCTGAATTTCCCCACAGAGACACTGAGGCGTATTTCTACTCTTTTTTAGTTTTCCTTGCATTGATCCATCCATCCATCCATCTTCTTACTCGCTTTATCCATCATGGGGTTGCGAAGGGTGCTGGTGCCTATCTCCAGGGGCAGGGTACACCCTGGACAGGTCGGCAGTCTGTCGCAATAACTGGAACAATTTTGGGATTTTTTTTATTTCTTTAAAATTTTGATGCCCACTTCCCAATTATCCAGGACTCTGCTTCCCTATTGCATCCCCATAAAGATGCTGGCGTATGTTTTTTTTATTTTAACGGAACAAAATGTGTAGAGATACACGGGAAGAAAAGTCATCTATTTGTTGGGGAGCGCTTTATTTTGTCAGATTTTCTTGAAGCTCTTGTTTGATTCCGGCTGTTAAAAACCCCAAAAATCCCATCAAAGTAGCTATTTTCTTAAATCACTGTCTTGCTGGTTTACAGAAAAGAATCCTCGGCGCCCCCCTCTGGCCTACCTGGTCCTGGCGGGCTATGAGCCCCTCACGTTCACAAACATCTTCCCGTACTGGGAGAAGAACGCCAGCATCACGTCTAAGGTGACTAACTCTGCTTCCTCGTCCTAGTGGTCCTTTCTTTCTCAATGCTTCGTCCTGAATGTGTTCCTATGTGAAATCCAGAGCGGAAGTTCCAAGAGCAAAGTGATCCTGGTGAAAGACGCGCTGTCCAAGCTGAGCAAGGAGCAGTACTCCATCGAGGAGCTGACCAGGAAGCCTCTGCCGGAGGGAGTGGATCCGCTCCGCCTGGAGGACTACCTGTCAGACCAGGACTTCAAGGTAGCGCTCTCTGACCGCAGTTAACATTCAAGTAAAGCCAGACGGAGACTATGTACTGACAGCCACGCCTCCTCTTTGTTCTCCTGCAGACGCTTTTTGAGATGAGTCGAGTCGAGTTCAACGCCATGCCAAACTGGAAGCAGAAGAACCTGAAGAAGAGCAAAGGTTTATTTTAAAAAGGCTCCACGCAGATTCACCGCCGTTCTTCTTCTTGACTTTCTCGCTCCTCTCCGCAGCTTTTATCACATTTTTTTATTTGACCTACAGAAAAGAGATCCTCATTTGTAAAGACTAGAAAATGTAAATGTACAATCCTGTTTTTAATGTTTATCTGGTTTTATTAACTGTGCCGTATTATTTTGTTGTTTTTTATGCTGTCTCTGAAACATTTTAACCGACGATTATGTGCAATTAATCTTTTACCTTCACACTATTATAAATATGTGAGATACTGTTGATGTTTACTCAGATATGTTAATTGTTGTTTGTGGTTTAAAACCGTTTTTTTGTTGTTGTTTTTTTCATTTAAACTGAGAGCGGGCTCCGTCACCAGGGACACATCTGCTCATTAAAAAGTGCAGATTTGAATTGAATTGTCAAAACAACCCATTTTGATTGGTTCAAACCAACAATTTCACTTAGATAACGACGTATTTTCTTATTTTATCACATCCACAGGAAACCAATCAAAACACAGCGCAAGTATTATTTGGTACTGAATATTAATCCTTTAGCTGGGCCCTTCTCGGCCTCATTCTGGTTGTTTGGGACCAAATCTAAGCTGTCTATATTTACCAGTTAGTTTTTTTTTTTTTCTTCCTCCTGAGTCTGTGCATTTAGGTTTGGATCATTCCTGAACTTTAAAAGCATTATGTGTGTTACTGGATGTCTTCTGAGAGAATGTGAGTGTGAAACTGCTGCATAAACTGCCTGTATTAGAAAACTGTGTTGATATGCCACTCGTAAAAACTATCATTGTTTTTTTTTGTTTTTTTTTTTGTGGTAATCTGCATCTTGGTTGTGATCAGTATGATCTGTATTATTGATTGGGTCAGGTTTGGGAGTTAGATGATCAGTATTCCTTTTAAAGTAAAAAAATATATAAGAATAAAAGTGTTGATTGACTGTTTTTATTCGAATATTTGAATGTAAATAACCAGAACTAGATCAAGGTATCATAATTCAACTACATGCTGAAACAAAAAAAACTACATAATCAAACAACAGGCCTACAAACCTTTGCCCCATTTCTTTGCATTTTTGCTTTTTTTGTTGCATCAACACTTTTCAGATCATCAGAGAGAACCTCCATAAGTAAAATCTGATTTTATCTGGCTTTGCCACGGTTGCTATCAAGACTTTTTGATGACTGTAAAAAGTGAAAAAGAAAGAAGTGATATTTCTTGAAACAAGTGTATTTGACCCTAATTTGACCAAGTAAATACGATTATCTGCCAATGGAATGAGTATTTTGTCCCCTAAAATCAGATAATTAGATATAAAGCACTTGAAATAAGATGATGAATTTGAGTTGTTCTTATTTTAAGTGTAAGAATCTTAATCCCATGGCAGATCATTTAAACGCGTCTGCTTAAATCAACGATAAATAAACAAATTTCAAGAACATTTCGCAAAGTTTTAGTTCCCTTTTTGCAGTGAAGCAACAAGTCTGTTACATCCCTGTGGAGGGATTTTAGTTGGCTCAGGAGTTTGGAGGTATTCAGAGGTGGACCGGCTGGCTTGTTTTGGACTCTTATCCTGCAGAACCCAAGTGAGTAGGCGCTGTCAGCCCCTTCACCGTGCCAGTTCTCCTCTCTCTCCACACTTACAGCCTGTCTGGAGGAGAAAACGGGGCGCAGCAACATTTTCTCCAACTTAAAAGCTCAGAAACTGAAGAGATTCCAATTGGTGCCTCACATCCGATTCAACAACAGAAAATTCTCAGCATTTCTCTATGCAGTACCTTCACCAATCTTTGTGTCATCTTTGATCCACTGCTCACATTTGAAAGCAATATTAAGCACATATGCAAAATTTCATTTTTCCACCTCCTAATATTTCTCCAGCCTTCACTCTCCCTCTCTGATACAGAACGGCTCGTCCATGTCTTTGTCTCCTCCAGACTTGACTTTTGCAACGCACTTCTCTGGGAATCCTGGAAAGAACCTAAAGAAACTGCAGTACGTTCAGAACTGCGCTGCCAGGATCCTGATGAGAGCACAAAAACACGAGTATTACCCCCATTCTCCGTTCTCTTCACTGGCCTCCCCTCTCTTTTTTTTTTTTTTTTTTTTTTTTTTTACAGATCCCCTCTCTGCCCATCTACAAAATCTCTCTGCTTACCGTCCAGTGCCTGCATGGTATCTTTATTCAATAGACCTTCTCACCCTTTGCTGTCCCTCCCACACCATGGGACATCAGGCCTTTTCCTGGGGAACAATCAGCCTCCACATCTGAGGGTTCTGCAGACGCTGTCACATTTTAAAACAAGCCTTCAAACGTTAATGTTTTTAATGGTCTCCTTATTAAATGCTTTGTTTTCCTTTTAGTTCTCTTGCACATAATTGCCTCAAAACTTTTACTTGTGTGTTTGAACTGCATTTTAATGTCTTTGTTCATATTTTATTACCTGTTTTTTTTTTGTTGTTGTTGTTGTTTCTATTGACTGCAGCACTTTGAGATTTTTTTGGAAATGTAAAGTGCATTACAAATAAAACCTATTATTAGCTTAAGGTCCCAGACTGATGGGTGGACATCTTCCTTCTGGACTGCCTGCTTGAAACCACCAACCATGTTTCCCAGTTATAGCAAGTTGTCCTGAACCAGCAGCGCAGTCCCGGGTCATCACACCGCCTTCACCACGGTCGGTGTAATAAGGGTTTCCCTTTTGATAACTTTGATATAGGAACACTGAAACAAAACAGAAAAAAAAAAGATTTTTGTTCTATTAATTAAATTCAATTTTATTTATATTGCGCCAATTCATGGTACATATCATCTCAAGGCACTTACCAAAGTCAAATTCTATCAAATTATACAGATTGGTCAGATTGTTTCCTATATAAGGGAACCCAGTTGATTGTATCAAAGTCTTGAAAAGCAGGATTCGTTGCTTACCTTTATACAAAACTGAACTAGTTCAAATTAATTTATACGATTCAATACAATACGGCTTCATTTATAAAGCACTTTAAAAACAAATGTTGACCAAAGTGCTGTACGCTGATTAAAAACTAATAAAATAGAGAAATACTCCTGCCCGCTCTAGCAAGCAAAAATGCAGTAAAACTATTGCTAATTAATGAAACTAATAAAAAATGGTTAAATTAAAATATATAATGAAAGATAAAAACCTACTTCTCAAACTGAGTTAAAAGTCAAGGAGAAATCAGGCTGTTTTTAAATCTTCCCTTAAAACACGTGTCGTGATTTGCAGTGGCAGCTTATTGCACAGTTTGGGGGCAGTGACTGGAAACGCTCATCTCTCATCTTCCTCTTTGGCTTCAGGACAAGCACCAGTAACCGATCTGCCGACCTGAGGGAACATACCTTTGATTCAGATATAGAAGGGTGAGACGATGCAAACAACTTTAAAATCAACTAGGAAACAGACTGGAAGCCAATGTAGAGAGGCCAAAACAGGAGTGATATGTTCTCGTTTCTTTGTATCAGTTAAAAGGCGTGCAGCAGCGATTGAAGCTGAAGTCCATTTTTAATGATTAATGATAGATATCCAGGCAATTATGTCTTAAAATGTCTCATCCCAAAATTTTAATGTCTGTTGGCAGTCCATCACAGCGCAACACGGAGACATTCAGGACAAACAACCATGCACACGCGTACCTAAGGTCACTTTAGAGCTGGGGTCACCAACATGGCAAAAAAAAAAAGAAGCAAAATCCACCAGTGAGCTGCATCTCAAACTTTATTTTATTCCGTTACTGTTCCTGTTTATTCACATTTGCATTTATATTGATTTAAAAATGACATTATCTATAACAAAGCATGAAAAATGTGTCTATTTTACATAACTTCAAGGTGAACTCTGACTATTCTAGTTCAAAAGTCAGTACTGGTAGCCCTTTGTATGACACAACATTAATAAAGTAAGTTTCAGTTTTAAAAAGGTTGGTGACCCCTGCTTTAGAGAGACAAATTAACCTAGAAGTCATGTTTTTGAGCAGAAGAACAAAGGTGGAGTTTGTGAGGAGAACCCACACATGCACAGGGAGAACATGTAAGAAAGACCCAAGGACCCTCTTGCTGCAAAGCAACATTGCTGCCAGCAGTTCCACTGTGCAGCCCTTACCGTACCCAAAGACCAGATTTTCTTTCTCAAACCACCGTTCTATGCTTCTGCCCTCTGGTCAGAGGCTGCAGGGCATCTGGGCCAGAACGTCTAGACTGTCAAAGATCTGCTTTCCTCGGGCCGTCAGGAAAATGAACTGCCTGTCAGCACTCAGGATGGATGATGAACGGAATGCACTTCTGAACGCATCTTATTTATCTTGTGTTTTTAACTGTTGACGGTTTTTTTTTTTTACTTGTTTTTCTCTCAGTGTGTTTCTGAGGGAAACTTCTTTTAAACTGATTCATTGGTCCTCTTGATTCATGGAGAACAGTATCTCATTTCTGTATCTGCTAAATGTGCAGACGTGACAACAAACTGCAGTGAACGGAACTTTTTCTTTTTCATTATTTTCAGAGGTAGTTAGATACCATTATGAGAAGAGCCCAACATACAGCAGGTAAAGGGGCATACCATGGTTTTTAATGACTTTCTTTTCACATTTAAATTAATCAGCTGTGGTCTATATAAAGTAGAACTGCAGATTTTTGGTCGGAATTCCTCGTTATTGTTGCCCCGCAGCCCCTCTTTTGACTCTGTTCTGAGATACGTCTCAGAGCAATTCATTTTGGTGCTGTCTCTTTAAATCCACATAAAGCACTTCACACCCTGTCCCCTCCAGGTTGCAGAGCGTTCCACTCCACCCCATTCGGTAATTTTTGTAGTACGTTGGGGAGTTGTGTGGGTCAATACACCCAACCATTGAACATATTAAAATTGTGGGGAAAAATAAAAATGGCAGATTTGCAAAATAGGTAAGCTAGAAGTCCATGACCTTGTTTAGCAGCTGCAGAGCAAATACTGTCACGTAATAGTTCAAAAAAACATAACAGAAAACTAAACTGATTGAAAAATATCAACCAAAAGAACATAAAGATACCTAAAAACCCCTGGAGATACTACATTTAACTTTTATTCACTCCTAATGGCTCCAAGCACACAACATAATGTATTTTTAGGTTAATAAAAGTGGATTTGCATGAC